>NC_041393.1:168632816-168722285 GCF_002162155.2 Triticum dicoccoides
CCCTACCGCCCTAGGCGCGCCCTCCGTCCTTGTGGCCTCCTCGTGGCTCCTCCGACTTCAACTCCAAGTCTCCTGGTTGTCTTCTGGTCAAAGAAAAATCACTGCGAAAAAACAGGAACTGGCACTGGGCTCTAGGTTAATAGGTTAGTCCCAAAATAGTATAAAATAGCATATTAATGCATATGAAACATCCAAAACATAGAATATAATAGGATGGAACAATAAAAGATTATAGATATGTTGGAGACATATCAAGCATCCCCAAGCTTAATTCCTGCTCGTCCTCGAGTAGGTAAATGATAAACACAATTTTTTTGATGTGGAATGCTACCTAACATATTTATCCATGCAATCTTCTTTATTGTGGCATGAATGTTCAGATCCATAAGATTCAAAACAAAAGTTTAATATTGACATAAAAACAATAATACTTCAAGCATACCAACAAGGCAATTATGTCTTCTCAAAATAGCATGGCCAAAGAAAGCTTATCCATACAAAATCATATAGTCTGGCTATGCTCCATCTTCATCACCCAAACTATTCAAATCATGCACTACCCCGGTATTAGCCAAGCAATTGTTTCATACTTTAATATTATCAAACTTTTTCAACTTTCACGCATTACATGAGCGTGAGCCATGGACATAGCACTATAGGTGGAATAGAATGGTGGTTGTGGAGAAGACAGAAAGAGGGAGATAGTTTCACATCAACTAGGCATATCAACGGGCTGTGGAGATGCCCATCAATAGATATCAATGTGAGTGAGTAGGGATTGCCATGCAATGGATGCACTAAAGCTATAAGTTAATGAAAGCTCAAAAAGAAAACTAAGTGGGTGTGCATCCAACTTGCTTGCTCATGAAGATCTAGGGCAATTTGAGGAAGCCCATCGTTGTAATATACAAGCCAAGTTCTATAATGAAAAATTCCCACTAGTATATGAAAGTGATACACAGGAGACTCTCTATCATGAAGATCATGGTGCTACTTTGAAGCACAAGTGTGGGAAAAGGAGAGTAACATTGCCCTTTCTCTGTTTCTCTCTTTTTTGGGCCTTCTCTTTTTTTGGCCTTCTCTCTTTTTTTATTTCCTCACATGGGACAATGCTCTAATAATGAATATCATCACACTTTTATTTACTTACAACTCAAAAACTACAACTCAATGCTTGAACAAAATATGACTCTATATGAATGCCTCCGGCGGTGTACCAGGATGTGCAATGAATCAAGAGTGACATGTATGAAAGAATTATGAACGATGGCTTTGCCACAAATACGATGTCAACTACATGATCATGCAAAGCAATATGATAATGATGATGCTGTGGCACCCCGGCTCAGAGAGACCAGAATGCCCCGTATTTTAGCCTAGAGATCAAGGTAAGTCTCTAGAATACGGAACTGTCGGCATTCTGGATATGGTTGTATCCAGCCCTGCCTGCCTGCGGCCCACCACATGGCTCCATCGACGACCTCGTACGACCCAGCTTCAGTATCGACAGCTCCAGACCTTCACGAGGGGCCAAGCCTCGCGAGGCAGAAAACACCAAGACCCCCGAGGGGAATGGCCTCTTCAGGCTGGCTCCCGAGGGGCGGAGAGTTCTATGCAAGGTATACCTCACGAGGCTCTGCTGACATGAGCCATGGCGACCAAGGCCAGGCAGGCGAAGAGCGCAGGTTTCCTCTTCGGTGCAAAGGAGTCAAGCCACAGGCGCGGAGTCCCGATGAGTCATCCAAAGGTTTCCATTCTGGTGTAACAAGAACAAGACTGCCAGGACGGCATGACGGAGGTCATCGCCGAGCCCACCGCATCATCACGACCAGAGGCTTTTCGCAGGCGAAGACTACTTTTGTCAGGATAAGCTATACTACTTGTCCCCTTTCAAATCCAGCCATTGTGGGATCCCTTCCCGCCAACATTTGGGAAGAGGACCAAGGTGAGGGTGTCCTGTATTAAGGGGTCCTCGGACAACCGGACTATATACATGGGCCGGACTGTTGGGCTATGAAGATACAAGATAGAAGACTTCGTCCCATGTCCGGATGGGACTCTCCTTTGCGTGGAAGGCAAGCTTGGCGATTCAGATATGTAGATTCCTTTCTATAACCGACTTTGTGTAACCCTAGCGCCTTCCGGTGTCTATATAAACCGGAGGGTTTAGTCCGTAGGACAACAATCATAACCACATAGGCTAGACTTCTAGGGTTTAGCCATTACGATCTCGTGGTAGATCAACTCTTGTAACACTCATATTCATCAAGATCAATCAAGCAGGAAGTAGGGTTTTACCTCCATAGAGAGGGCCCGAACCTGGGTAAACATTGTGTCCCCCACCTCCTGTTACCATTAGCCTTAGACGCACAGTTCGGGACCCCCTACCCAAGATTCGTCAGTTTTTACACGATATTGGTGCTTTCATTTAGAGTTCCACTGTGACGTCGAACATAGGCTTGATGGATCGCCTTGTTATCAAGGACAACATCACCTCCGAGGGAGCCATGGCCTCAGGCCAAACCCTCCAGCTAAGCGGTGATACGTTGGAGCATTGGTGCTTTCATTTAGAGTTCCACTATGACGTCGAACATAGGCTTGATGGATCGCCTTGTTATCAAGGACAACATCACCTCCGAGGGAGACCTGGCCTCAGGCCAAACCCTCTGGCTGAGCGGTGATACGTCTCCAACGTATCTATAATTTTTGATTACTTCATGCTACTTTGTCTACTATTTTGGACTATATTGGGCTTTATTTTCCACTTTCATATTATTTTGGGACTAACCTATTAACCGTAGGCCCAGCCCAGAATTGCTATTTTTTGCCTATTTCAGTATTTCGAAGAAACAGAATATCAAACGGAGTCCAAACAGAGTAAAAACCTTTGGGAACGTGATTTTCTCACCGAACGTGATCCAGGAGACTTGGACCCTACTCCAAGAAGTGCCAGAGGAGGTCACGAGGGTGGAGGGCGCGCCCCCCTGGGCGCGCGCCCCTGCCTCATGGGCCCCCTGTTGCTCCACCGACGTACTCCTTCCTCCTATATACCTACGTACCCCGTCAGATCAGATACGGAGCCAAAAACCTAATTCCACCACTGCAACCTTTTGTATCCGCGAGATCCCATCTTGGGGCCTGTTCCAGAGCTCCGCCGGAGAGGGCATCTACCACGGAGGGCTTCTACATCAACACCATAGCCTCTCCGATGAAGTGTGAGTAGTTTACTTCAGACCTTCGGGTCCATAGTTATTAGCTAGATGGCTTCTTCTCTCTTTTTGGATCTCAATATAATGTTCTCCCCCTCTCTTGTGGAGATCTATTCGATGTAATCTTCTTTTTGCGGTGTGTTTGTTGAGACCGATGAATTGTGGGTTTATGATCCAGCTTATCTATGAACAATATTTGATTCTTCTCTGAATTCTTTTATGTATGATTGAGTTATCTTTACAAGTCTCTTCGAATTATCCGTTTGGTTTGGCCAACTAGATTGGTAGTTCTTGCAATGGGAGAAGTGTTTAGCTTTGGGTTCAATCTTGCGGTGTCCTTACTCAGTGACAGAAAGAGTTGCAAGGCACATATTGTATTGTTGCCATCGAGGATAACAAGATGGGGTTTTTATCATATTGCATGAATTTATCCCTCTACATCATGTCATCTTGCTTAAAGCGTTACTCTATTTTACTTAATACTCTAGATGCATGCTGGATAGCGGTCGATGAGTGGAGTAATAGTAGTAGATGCAGAATCATTTCGATCCACTTGTCTTGGACGTGATGCCTATATACATGATCATACCTAGATAATCTCATAATTATTCGCTTTTCTATCAATTGCTCAACAATAATTTGTTCACCCACCATAGAATATTTATGCTCTTGAGAGAAGCCACTAGTGAAAGCTATGGCCCCCGGGTCTATTCTTATCATATCAATCTCCATTACATTATTTACTTGCTTTGTTTTTACTTTGCCTTTTACTTTTTTACTTTGCATCTATCTATCAAAATACCAAAAATATTATCTCTATTAGATCTCACTCTCGTAAGTGACTGTGAAGGGATTGACAACCCCTAAGCATTGGTTTCGAGTTGCTATCGTTTTGTGTAGGTACGAGGGACTTGTGCGTGATCTCCTACTGGGTTGATACCTTGGTTCTCAAAAACTGAGGGAAATACTTACGCTACTTTACTGCATCATCCTCTCCTCTTGGGGGAAATCCAACGCAGTGCTCAAGAGGTAGCAAGAAGAACTTCTGGCGCCGTTGCCGGGGAGGCTCACGCAAGCAAGTCAACCATACGAAGTACCCATCACAATCCCTATCTCTCGCATTACATTATTTTCCTCTCGTTTTCCTCCCCCCACTTCACCCTTGCCGTTTTATTCGCCCTCTCTTTCCCAATCTCCTCCTCTCTTACTCTTTTGCCTTTTTTCTTCGCTCACCTTTTTGTTTGCCGCCATGTCTGAAACTTGGGAGATTATCGTCGATATGGACAATAATAATGGCATAGAAAATCCCGAGGCTCCGGCCGATGAACCCCATATCTTGCATACTAAAAAGTTCCGAATCGGCAGTGGTAACATTATTGGCAAAGGTGTTATTCAAGATTTCTTTACTTGTACCGGTGCTTTACCTTCCTTGGGTGGTTTTATCCTTCATAAAACAAGTAGTCTTGCGGATGCTATCGCTATGCTTGTAGTTGAACTTGAAAGACAATTTATGCACATGCATCCTTGCATACAAAGAATTTTCTTGGAATTTTCTAATATTGAGCACTCCTCTGTTAAGCACGCTGTTACTATCTTTCTGGCTCATGAGTTTATATTTATCATTAGAGAAGCCAAAGAAATCTTTGCGCACTATAGGGTGGACGCCGGTCGTCCTCCCATAGAAGCAATCCTTTATGATCAAGAGGAATTTAGACGTTTTCAATCTTCCGACTATGTCGCTTTCAATGAGAACCTTAGAAAAAAGGTTCCTACCAAAGTCTTGATTGATTGCATTAACGAGATTAATAATGACTTTGCTCTTCGAAACGATGATCTAGGATACTCTCTTGAGTATAGGCTCACAAAATTTTGCCAAAAAAATGCTTTTAGTGATGAAATAGTTATGCACTATGAAGGGCCGAAAGAGGATCCTATTCCTCCCTTTATTGATCTTGGGGACCTTTGTCCTACAAACTTTAGCCCTTTTGATTACTTTTGCTTACCTCAAAGGAAGCTTGCCACTGAACGTAGAGAATATGAGATGAGTTTTCAAGATCTATCCTATTATTGTGGCACTCGTTAAATCTATCTCCGCTTTTATGCCTAGCTAGGGGCGTTAAACGATAGCGCTTGTTGGGAGGCAACCCAATTTTATTTTGTGTTCTTTGTTTTTGTTCCTGTTTAGTGCTAAATTTTGTTTCTACTTTCTGTTTAGATGTGGTTTTGTGTTTTAGTTAGTGTTTGTGCCAAGTAGAACCTATAGGATAAGCTATGATGATAGTTGATTTGATTCTGCTGAAAAACAGAAACTTTGCGCTCACGATAAAAAACTCAATAAATCACAGGAACGAGATTTTGCATTGATTCTTTTTGCTGCTGATCAATAAACAAATTGTCCAGTACGTCCTATTTTGGTAGAAGTTTTTAGAGTTCCAGAAGTTTGCGTTAGTTACAGATTGCTACAGACTGTTCTGTTTTTCACAGATTCTGTTTTTCGTGTGTTGTTTTCTTATTTCAATGCATCTATGGCTAATAAATTAGTTTATAAACCATAAGGAAGTTGGAATATAGTAGGTTTAATACCAATATAAATAAATAATGAGTTCATTACAGTACCTTGAAGTAGTCTTTTGTTTTCTTTCACTAACGGAGCTCACGAGATTTCTATTGAGTTTTGTGTTGTGAAGTTTTCAAGTTTTGGGTGAATTCTTTTGATGGATTATGGAACAAAGAGTGGCAAGAGCCTAAGCTTGGGGATGCCCATGGAACCCCCAAGATAATACAAGGACACCAAAAAGTCAAAGCTTGGGGATGCCCCGGAAGGCATCCCCTCTTTCGTCTACTTCCATCGGTAATTTACTTGGAGCTATATTTTTATTCACTACATGATATGTGTTTTGCTTGGAGCGTCTTTATTATTTGTGTATTTGCTTGTTAGTTTGCCACAATCATCCTTGCTGTGCACACATTTTGAGAGAGCCATACATGATTTGGAATTTGTTAGAATACTCTATGTGCTTCACTTATATCTTTTGAGCTTGATAGTTTTGCTCATAGTGCTTCACTTATATCTTTTGAGCGTAATAATTCTTGCTCTAGTGCTTCACTTAGATCTTTAAGAGCGCGGTAGTGGATTTGTTTTAAAGAAACTATTGATCTCTCATGCTTCACTTAGATTATTTTGGGAGTTGTTAATAGCATGGTAATTTGCTTAAAGTTAATATACTTGGTATTCGAGATTTGTGAAACTTTCTTTTGAGTGCGTTGAATACTAAGATAAGTTTGATGCTTGATAATTGTTTTGAGATATGGAGGTGATAATATTAAAGCAATGCTAGTAGGGGTGATTATGAATTTAAAGAATGCTTGCGTTGAAGTTTGTGATTCCCGTAGCATGCACGTATGGTGAACCGCTTGTGATGAAGTCGGAGCATAATTTTATTTATTGATTGTCTTCCTTATGAGTGATAGTCGGGGACAAGCGATGGTCTTATCCTACCAATCTATCCCCCTAGGAATATGCGTTTAATGCTTTGGTTTTTGATGACTTCTAAATTTTTTCAATAAGTGCATGAGTTCTTTTGATTAATGTTGAGTCCATGGATTATACACACTCTCACCTTTCCGCAATTGCTAGCCTCTCTAATACCGCGCACTTTCGCCGGTATCATACACCCACCATATACCTTCCTCAAAACAGCCACCATACCTACCTATTATGGCATTTCCATAGCCATTCCGAGATATATTGCCATGCAACTCTCCACCGTTCCGTTCATATGACACACATTACTTTTGTCATATTGCTCTTTGCATGAACATGTAGTTGACATTGTATTTGTGGAAAGGCCATCTTCATAATTTTCATACATGTCGCTCTTGATTCATTGCATATCCCGGTACACCGCCAGAGGCATTCATATAGAGTCATATCTTGTTCTAAGTATCGACTTGTAATTGTTGAGTTGTAAGAAAAATAAGAGTGTGATGATCATCATTATTAGAGCATTGTCCCAGTGAGGAAAGAATGATGGAGACTATGATTCCCCCATAAGTCGGGATGAGACTCCGGACTTTATGAAAAATAAAAGAGGCCAAAGAAGCCCAAATAAAAAAAAGAGGCCAAAGAAGCCCACCAAAAGAAAAAAAAAGAAAAGAAAAAAATGAGAGAAAAAGAGAGAAGGGACAATGCTACTATCCTTTTTCCACACTTGTGCTTCAAAATAAGCACCATGATCTTCATGATAGAGAGTCTCATATGTTATCACTTTCATATACTAGTGGGAATTTTTCATTATAGAACTTGGCTTGTATATTCCAATGATGGGCTTCTTCAAAAGTGCCCTAGGTCTTCTTGAGCAAGCAAGTTGGATGCACACCCACTTAGTTTCTTTTGTTGAGCTTTCATATACTTATAGGTCTAGTGCATCCGTTGCATGGCAATCCCTACTCACTCACATTGATATCTATTGATGGGCATCTCCATAGCCCGTTGATACGCCTAGTTGATGTGAGACTATCTTCTCCTTTTTGTCTTCTCCGCAACCACCATTCTATTCCACCTATAGTGCTATGTCCATGGCTCACGCTCATGTATTGCATGAAAGTTGAAAAAGTTTTGAGATTACTAAAGTATGAAACAATTGCTTGGCTCGTCATCGGGGTTGTGCATGATTAAATACTTTGTGTGATGAAGATAGAGCATAGCCAGACTATATGATTTTGAAGGGATAACTTTCCTTACCCATGCTATTTTGAGAAGACATGATTGCTTTGATTAATATGCTTGAAGTATTATTACTTTTATGTTAATATGAACTTTTGTCTTGAATCTTTCGGATCTGAATATTCATGTCACAATTAAAAAGATTTACATTGAAATTATGCCAAAGTATCACTCCGCATCAAAAATTCTTTTTTATCATTTACCCACTCGAGGACGAGCAGGAATTAGGCTTGGGGATGCTTGATACGTCTCCAACGTATCTATAATTTTTGATTACTCCATGCTACTTTGTCTACTGTTTTGGACTATATTGGGATTTATTTTCCACTTTCATATTAGTTTTGGGACTAACCTATTAACCGGAGGCCCAGCCCAGAATTGTTGTTTTTTGCCTATTTCAGTATTTCAAAGAAACGGAATATCAAACGGAGTCCAAACGGAATAAAACCTTCGGGAACGTGATTTTCTCACCGAATGTGATCCAGGAGACTTGGAACCTACTCCAAGAAGTGCCGGAGGCGGTCACGAGGGTGGAGGGTGCGCCCCCCTGGGCGCGCCCCTCTGCCTCATTGGCCCCCTGTTACTCCACCAACGTACTCCTTCCTCCTATATATACCTACGTACCCCCGTCAGATAAGATACGGAGCCAAAAACCTAATTCCACTGCCGCAACCTTCAGTATCCGCGAGATCCCATCTTGGGGCCTGTTCCGGAGCTCCGCCGGAGAGGGCATCTACCACGGAGGGCTTCTACATCAACACCATAGCCTCTCCGATGAAGTGCGAGTAGTTTACTTCAGACCTTCGGGTCCATAGTTATTAGCTAGATGGATTCTTCTCTCTTTTTGGATCTCAATACAATGTTCTCCCCCTCTCT
Organism: Triticum dicoccoides; assembly: GCF_002162155.2. Classification (NCBI taxonomy): domain Eukaryota; kingdom Viridiplantae; phylum Streptophyta; class Magnoliopsida; order Poales; family Poaceae; genus Triticum; species Triticum dicoccoides. Next base: position 168,641,628 of record NC_041393.1, read on the forward strand.
TGTGCATATCTATTCGATGTAATCTTCTTTTTGCGGTGTGTTTCTTGAGACCGATGAATTGCGGGTTTATGATCCAGCTTATCTATGAACAATATTTGATTCTTCTCTGAATTCTTTTATGTATGATTGAGTTATCTTTACAAGTCTCTTCGAATTATACGTTTGGTTTGGCCAACTAGATTGGTAGTTCTTGCAATGGGAGAAGTGTTTAGCTTTGGGTTCAATCTTGCGGTGTCCTTACTCAGTGACAGAAAGAGTTGCAAGGCATGTATTGTATTGTTTCCATCGAGGATAACAAGATGTTTTTTTATCATATTGCATGAATTTATCCCTCTACATCATGTCATCTTGCTTAAAGCGTTACTCTATTTTACTTAATACTCTAGATGCATGCTGGATAGCAGTCGATGAGTGGAGTAATAGTAGTAGATGCAGAATCGTTTCGATCTACTTGTCTTGGACGTGATGCCTATATACATGATCATACCTAGATAATCTCATAATTATTCGATTTTCTATCAATTGCTCAACAGTAATTTGTTCACCCACCGTAGAATACTTATGCTCTTGAGAGAAGCCACTAGTGAAACCTATGGCCCCCGGGTCTATTCTTATCATATCAATCTCCATTACTTTATTTACTTGCTTTGTTTTTACTTTGCCTTTTACTTTTTACTTTGCATCTATCTATCAAAATACCAAAAATATTATCTCTATTAGATCTCACTCTCGTAAGTGACCGTGAAGGGATTGACAACCCCTAAGCGTTGGTTGCGAGTTGCTATCGTTTTGTGTAGGTACGAGGGACTTGTGCGTGATCTCCTACTGGATTGATACCTTGGTTCTCAAAAACTGAGGGAAATACTTACGCTACTTTACTGCATCATCCTCTCCTCTTCGGGGAAATCCAACGCAGTGCTCAAGAGGTAGCAAGCGGCTTCACTATGACCGCCCGTTCGGCCGTCGGCCCGACGATGACTTCTCGGGTCATCGAAAATCGCCTCCGCATCACCTCAAACTACTCCGAACAGATGGATCCGACGGAGTTTTCATCTTTAAACGAACTCCTGGATCACATCGCCGCCTTGGGAGTCGCTACAGACTACGATCGGATTGGGCTTAAACTCGATCAGAGAGACTGAATCTCCACCGATCACCCATCAGATAGCGGTAGTGGAGGAGCAATGCAACGACTCATCCTCTACATTGAGGATGAACTATGTTCGGGTTTCCGAGCTCACAGAGCCGGACACCCGCCCGCGGAGAGATGGGCCCCGTACTCCGAACCTAGAATCGGACTGTGGGCCTGAAAAATTGGTTGATATTCCGGAGCCCGGACTATTAAATTCGGAAGTTTTTCAAACTATGGATCCCAGATTGGGTCAGGCTTCGGATTTAAAGGCACCCACCCACCCAGATACAAGCAATCTTCTCCACATTAGAGAGTAGTCCCATGAAACGGTCCATCACTTTTGGGCCAGATTCCGCCATATCAAGGACATGATCAAAGACTATCGCGATGAAGATGCAATCTCATTATTCTGCCAAAACTGCACAAACAAGGGAATCCTCAATGCAATCAATCACCGTCACGTATCACACTTCGCTGACTTGGTGCTACCTCTTGAGCACTGCGTTGGATTTCCCCGAAGAGGAGAGGATGATGCAGTAAAGTAGCGTAAGTATTTCCCTCAGTTTTTGAGAACCAAGGTATCAATCCAGTAGGAGATCACGCACAAGTCCCTCGTACCTACACAAAACGATAGCAACTCGCAACCAACGCTTAGGGGTTGTCAATCCCTTCACGATCACTTACGAGAGTGAGATCTGATAGAGATAATATTTTTGGTATTTTTGATAGATAGATGCAAAGTAAAAAGTAAAAGGCAAAGTAAAACGAAGCAAGTATATAAAGTAATGGAGATTGATATGATGAGAATAGACCCGGGGCCATAGGTTTCACTAGTGGCTTCTCTCAAGAGCATACGTATTTTACGGTGGGTGAACAAATTACTGTTGAGAAATTGATAGAAAAGCGAATACTTATGAGATTATCTAGGTATGATCATGTATATAGGCATCACGTCCAAAAGAAGTAGATCGAAACGATTCTGCATCTACTACTATTACTCCACTCATCGACCGCTATCCATCATGCGTCTAGAGTATTAAGTAAAACAGAGTAACACTTTAAGCAAGATGACATGATGTAGAGGGATAAATTCATGCAATATGATAAAAACCCCATCTTGTTATCCTCGATGGCAACAATACAATACGTGCCTTGCAACTCTTTCTGTCATTGAGTAAGGACACTGCAAGATTGAACCCAAAACTAAACACTTCTCCCAATGCAAGAACTACCAATCTAGTTGGCCAAACCAAACGGATAATTCGAAGAGACTTGTAAAGATAACTCAATCATACATAAAAGAATTCAGAGAAGAATCAAATATTGTTCATAGATAAGCTGGATCATAAACCCACAATTCATCGGTCTGAACAAACACACCGCAAAAAGAAGATTACATCGAATAGATCTCCACAAGAGAGGGGGAGAACATTGTATTGAGATCCAAAAAGAGAGAAGAAGCCATCTAGCTAATAACTATGGACCCGAAGGTCTAAAATAAACTACTCACACTTCATCGGAGATGCTATGGTGTTGATGTAGAAGCCCTCCATGGTAGATGCCCTCTCCGGCGGAGCTCCGAAACAGGACCCAAGATGGGATCTTGCGGATACAGAAGGTTGCGGCGTTGGAATTAGGTTTTTGGCTCCGTATCTGATCTGACGGGGGTACGTAGGTATATATAGGAGGAAGGCATACGTCGGTGGAGCTCTGAGGGGCCCACGAGGCAGGGGGCACGCCCAGGGGGGCGCCCTCCACCCTCGTGACCGCCTCCGGCACTTCTTGGAGTAGGGTCCAAGTCTCCTGGATCACGTTCGGTGAGAAAATCACGTTCCCGAAGGTTTTATTCCGTTTGGACTCCGTTTGATATTCTGTTTCTTCGAAATACTGAAATAGGCAAAAAACAGCAATTCTGGGCTGGGCCTCCGGTTAATAGGTTAGTCCCAAAAATAATATGGAAGTGGAAAATAAAGCCCAATATAGTCCAAAACAGTAGACAAAGTAGCATGGAGTAATCAAAAATTATAGATACGTTGGAGACGTATCAAGCATCCCCAAGCTTAATTCCTACTCGTCCTCAAGTAGGTAAATGATAAAAAAGAATTTTTGATGCGGAGTGATACTTTGGCATAATTTCAATGTAAATCTTCTTAATTGTGACATGAATATTCAGATCCGAAAGATTCAAGACAAAAGTTCATATTAACATAAAAGTAATAATACTTCAAGTATACAAATCAAAGCAATCATGTCTTCTCAAAATAGCATGGTTAAAGAAAGTTATCCCCACAAAATCATATAGTCTGGCTATGCTCTATCTTCATCACACAAAGTATTTAATCATGCACAACCCCGATGACGAGCCAAGCAATTGTTTCATACTTTAGAAATCTCAAACTTTTTCAACTTTCACGCAATACATGAGCGTGAGCCATGGACATAACACTATAGGTGGAATAGAATGGTGGTTGTGCAGAAGACAAAAAGGAGAAGATAGTCTCACATCAACTAGGCGTATCAACGGGCTATGGAGATGCCCATCAATAGATATCAATGTGAGTGAGTAGGGATTGCTATGCAACAGATGCACTAGAGCTATAAGTATATGAAAGCTCAACAAAAGAAACTAAGTGGGTGTGCATCCAACTTGCTTGCTCACGAATACCTAGGGCACTTTTTAGGAAGCCCATCGTTGGAATATACAAGCCAAGTTCTATAATGAAAAATTCCTACTAGTATATGAAAGTGATAACATATGAGACTCTCTATCATGAAGATCATGGTGCTTATTTTAAAGCACAAGTGTGGAAAAAGGATAGTAGCATTGTCCCTTCTCTCTTTTTCTCTCATTTTTTTATTTGGCCTTTCTCTTTTTTTTTCTTTTTTTTTCTTCTTTTTTTGGCCACTCCTTTTTAAATATTTTTTCTCATAAAGTCCGAAGTCTCATCCCGACTTATGGGGGAATCATAGTCTCCATCATCCTTTCCTCACTGGGACAATGCTCTAATAATGATGATCATCACACTTTTATTTTTCTTACAACTCAACAATTACAACTCGATACTTAGAACAAGATATGACTCTATCCGGTGGTGTACCGGTATATGCAATGAATCAAGAGCGACATGTATGAAAATTATGAAGGTGGCCTTGCCAAAAATACAATGTCAACTACATGTTTATGCAAAAAGCAATATGACAAAAGTAATGTGTGTCATACGAACGGAACGGTGGAGAGTTGCATGGCAATATATCTCGGAATGGCTATGGAAATGCCATAATAGGTAGGTATGGTGGCTGTTTTGAGGAAGGTATATGGTGGGTCTAAGATACCAACTAAAAGTGCGCGGTATTAGAGAGGCTAGCAATGCCGGAAAGGTGAGAGTGCATATAATCCGTGGACTCAACATTAATAAAAAGAACTCATGCACTTATTGCAAAAATTTAGAAGTCATCAAAAACCAAAGCATTAAACGCATACTCCTACCACTCATAAGGAAGACAATCAATAAATAAAATTGTGCTCCGACTTCATCACAAGCGGTTCACCATACGCGCATGCTACGGGAATCACAAACTTCAACGCAAGCATTCTTTAAATTCATAATCACCCCTACTAGCATTGCTTTAATATTATCACCTCCATATCTCAAAACAATTATCAAGCATCAAACTTATCTTCGTATTCAATGCACTCAAAAGAAAGTTTCACAAATCTTGAACACCAAGTATATTAACTTTAAGCAAGTTACCATGCTATTAACAACTCTAAAAAGAATCTAAGTGAAGCATGAGAGATCAATAGTTTCTTTAAAACAAATCCTCCACCGTGCTCTTAAAGATCTTAGTGAAGCACTAGAGCAAAAATTATTACGCTCAAAAGATATAAGTGAAGCACTATGAGAAAAACTATCAAGCTCAAAAGATATAAGTGAAGCACATAGAGTATTCTAGCAAATTCCAAATCATGTATGGCTCTCTCAAAAGGTGTGTACAGCAAGGATAATTGTGGCAAACTAAAAAGCAAAGACACAAATAATAAAGATGCTCCAAGCAAAACACATATCATGTAGTGAATAAAAATATAGCTCCAAGTAAATTACCGATGGAAGTAGACGAAAGAGGGGATGCCTTCCGGGGCATCCCCAAGCTTTGACTTTTTGGTGTCCTTGGGTTATCTTGGGGGTGCCATGGGCATCCCCAAGCTTAGGCTCTTGCCACTCTTTGTTCCATAATCCATCAAAAGAATTGTCCCAAAACTTGAAAACTTCACAACACAAAACTCAATAGAAACTCGTGAGCTCCGTTAGTGAAAGAAAACAAAAGACTACTTCAAGGTACTGTAATGAACTCATTACTTATTTATATTGGTGTTAAACCTACTGTATTCCAACTTCCTTATGGTTTATAAACTAATTTATTAGCCATAGATGCATTGAAATAAGCAAACAACACAAGAAAAACAGAATCTGTCAAAAACAGAACAGTTTGTAGAAATCTGTAACTAACGCAAACTTCTGGAACTATAAAAAACTCTACCAAAATATTACGTACTAGAAAATTTGTTTATTGAATAGAAGCAAAAAGAATCAATGCAAAAGCACGTTCCTGTGATTTATTGAATTTATTCTCGTGAGTGCAAAGTTTCTGTTTTTCAGCAGAATCAAATCAACTATCATCATAGCTTATCCTATAGGTTCTACCTGGCACAAACACTAATTAAAACACAAAACCACATCTAAACAGAAAGTAGAAGCAAAATTTAGCACTAAATAGGAACAAAAACAAAGAACACAAAATAAAATTAGGTTGCCTCCCAACAAGCGTTATCGTTTAACGCCCCTAGCTAGGCATAAAAGCGAAGATAGATCTAAGTTTTGCCATCTTTGGTAGGCAATTCATAAGTGGCTCTCATGATAGATTCATATGGTAGTTTTATTTTCTTTCTAGGGAAGTGTTACATACCCTTTCTCAAGGGAAATTTGAATCTAATATTCCCTTCCTTCATATCAATAATCGCACCAATCGTTCTAAGGAAAGGTCTACCAAGAATAATAGGACATGAAGGATTGCAATCTATATCAAGAACGATAAAATATACGGGCACATAATTCCTATTGGCAACAATAAGAACATCATTAATTCTTCCCATAGGCTTTTTAATAGTGGAATCCACAAGATGCAAGTTTAGAGAGTAATCTTCAAAGTCAAGGAAATCTAGCAAATCACACAAAGTTTTGGGAATAGTGGAGACACTAGCACCGAAATCACACAAGGCATGAAACTCATAATATTTAATATAATTTTGATAGTAGGTTCCCAGTCATCATAGAGTTTTCTAGGGATAGAAATTTTCAACTCAAGTTTTTCTTCATAAGATTGCATCAAGGCATCAACAATGTGTTCGGTAAAGGCCTTATTTTGACTATAAGCATGAGCAGAATCTAGCACGGATTGCAACAAGGAAATACAACCAATCAAAGAGCAATTTTCGTAATTAATTTCCTTGAGATCCAAAATAGTGGGTTTAACAACATCAAGATTTTTATTTCTTTCAATCCCACTTTCATCAATTTCATCATCAAGATCTAGAAACTCAGAATTCTTAGGACACCTTCTAAGTAAAGGAAGATAATCTCCAGATTCATCAAGATTCATATTGCAAAACAAGGATTTTATAGGGGACACATCAATAACTTTTAGATCTTCATCTTGATTTTCATAGGAATCGGAAGAACACGCTTTAATAAAGGCATCTTTGGAAGCACGCATCCTAGCGGTTCTTTCCTTGCACTCATAAATGGAAATTCTCATAGCTTTGAGAGACTCATTGATATCATGCTTAGGAGGAATAGATCTAAGCTTTACAGAATCATTTTCAAGAGAAATTCTATCAACGTTCCTAGCCAAATCATCAACTTTAAGAAATTTTTCTTCAAGCAAGGCATTAAAATTCTTTTGTGAATTCATAAACTCTTTAACACTACTCTCAAATTCAGAGGGCATATTATTAAAATTTCCATAAGAGTTGTTGTAGGAATTTCCATAATTATTAGAAGGATTACTAGGATAAAGCCTAGGAGTAAAATTCCCTCTATACGCGTTATTTCCAAAACTATTCCTTCCAACAAAATTCACATCCATAGATTCATTATTATTCTCAATCAAAGTAGATAAAGGCATATCATTGGGATCAAGAGAAGTATTTTTAGTAGCAAACATCTTCATAAGTTCATCCATCTTTTCACTCAAAACATTGATTTCTTCTATAGCATGCACCTTTTTACTAGAAGTTCTTTCGGTATGCCATTGAGAATAATTAGCCATAATATTATCAAGCAATTTGGTAGCATCCCCTAACATAATTTCTATAAACGTGCCTCCCGCAGCCGAGTCTAAAAGATTTCTAGAAGCAAAATTTAATCCGGCATAAAATTTTTGTATGATCATGCATAAATTCAAACCATGAGTAGGGCAATTGCGAAGCATTAATTTCATTCTTTCCCAAGATTGGGCAACATGCTCATGATCAAGTTGTTTAAAATTCATGATATCGTTCCTAAGAGTGATGATCTTAGCGGGAGGAAAATATTTAGAGATAAAAGCATCTTTGCACTTGTTCCAAGAATCAATACTAGTTTTAGGCAAAGACGAAAACCAAATTTTAGCACGATCTCTAAGTGAAAACGGAAATAACTTCAATTTAAAAATATTGTTATCCGTATCTTTCTTCTTTTGCATATCACACAAATCAACAAAATTGTTTAGATGAGTAGCGACATCTTCACTAGGAAGGCCGGCGAATTGATCTTTCATAACAAGATTCAGCAAAGCAGTATTGATTTCACAAGACTCATCATTATTAAGAGGAGCAATCGGAGTACTAAGGAAATCATTATTATTGGTATTCGAGAAATCACACAATTTGGTATTATCTTGTGCCATGGCAACAAGTAATCCAACACAAAAGCAAAGGCAAACGAGAAAAAGGCAAAAGAGAAAGAGAGGAGGAGATTGGGAAAGAGAGGGCGAATAAAACGGCAAGGGTGAAGTGGGGGAGAGGAAAACAAGAGGCAAATAATGTAATGCGAGAGATAGGGATTGTGATGGGTACTTGATATAGTTGACTTTTGCGTGAACTCCCCGGCAACAGCACCAGAAATTCTTCTTGATACCTCTTGAGCACTGCGTTGGATTTCCCCTAAGAGGAGAGGAAGATGCAGTAAAGTAGCGTAAGTATTTCCCTCAGTTTTTGAGAACCAAGGTATCAATCCAGTAGGAGATCACACACAAGTCCCTCATACCTACACAAAACGATAGCAACTCGCAACCAACGCTTAGGGGTTGTCAATCCCTTCATGGTCACTTACGAGAGTGAGATCTGATAGAGATAATATTTTTGGTATTTTTGATAGATAGCTGCAAAGTAAAAATTGAAAGGCAAAGTAAAACAAAGCAAGTAAATAAAGTAATGGAGATTGATATGATGAGAATAGACCCAGGGCCCATAGATATCACTAGTGGCTTCTCTCAAGAGCATAAATATTTTACGGCGGGTGAACAAATTACTGTTGAGCAATTGATAGAAAAGCGAATAATTATGAGATTATCTAGGTATGATCATGTATATAGGCATCATGTCCAAAACAAGTAGATCGAAACGATTCTGCATCTACTACTATTACTCCACTCATCGACCGCTATCCAACACGCATCTAGAGTATTAAGTAAAATAGAGTAGCGCTTTAAGCAAGATGACATGGTGTAGAGGGATAAATTCATGCAATATGATAAAAACCCCATCTTGTTATCCTCGATGGCAACAATACAATATGTGCCTTGCAACTCTTTCTGTCACTGAGTAAGGACACCGCAAGATTGAACCCAAGGCTAAACACTTCTCCCAATGCAAGGACTACCAATCTAGTTGGCCAAACCAAATGGATAATTCGAAGAGACTTGTAAAGATAACTCAATCATACATAAAAGAATCCAGAGAAGAATCAAATATTGTTCATAGATAAGCTGGATCATAAACCCACAATTCATCGGTCTCAACAAACACATCGCAAAAAGAAGATTACATTGAATAAATCTCCACAAGAGAGGGGGAGAACATTGTATTGAGATCCAAAAAGAGAGAAGAAGCCATCTAGCTAATAACTATGGACCCGAAGGTCTGAAATAAACTACTCACACTTCATCGGAGAGGCTATGGTGTTGATGTAGAAGCCCTCCGTGGTAGATGCCCTCTCCGACGGAGCTCCGGAACAGGCCCCAAGATGGGATCTCGCGGATACAGAAGGTTGCGGCGGTGGAATTAGGTTTTTGGCTTCGTATCTGATCTGACGGGGATACGTAAGTATATATAGGAGGAAGGAGTACATCGGTGGAGCTCCGAGGAGCCCACGAGGCAGGGGGGCACGCCCAGGGGGGGGGGCGCCCTCCACCCTCGTGACCGCCTCTGGGACTTCTTGGAGTAGGTTCCAAGTCTCCTGGATCACGTTTAGTGAGAAAATCACGTTCCCGAAGGTTTTATTCCGTTTGGACTCAGTTTGATATTCTGTTTCTTCGAAATACTGAAATAGGCAAAAAATAGCAATTCTGGGCTGGGCCTCCGGTTAATAGGTTAGTCCCAAAAATAACATGAAAGTGGAAAATAAAGCCCAATATAGTCCAAAACAGTAGACAAAGTAGCATGGAGTAATAAAAAATTATAGATACGTTGGAGACGTATCACTTGGCAACCATAGTACAGAAGTACTGCGCAACGGAAAGCGCCTGGAAAACTCAGGCAGCCTCTTGGGAGCCATCGGTTTCCACTAAAACTCCTCGTTCGGACAAAAAGGATGCACCCTCGTAGGTCACCTGATCCAATAACAAAATATTTGAAGCCCATTACGGGGCACGGAACCGTTCTGGAGGGATGGCTCGACAGTCCATGCAAAATACACACAACAATGGATACCGTACCGACCCGTCCCTTAGAGGATGTTGGATACTCTGAAAAGTGGCCGAGAGCGGCAAAGTCTCCTCACCAAAAATACCGTAGAGCAACATCCCACATAAGACAATAACCCTACAGTATTGACAGTCTTCGAGACTTTCGCCTCAAACAATAGGCGCAAAAGGGTACTTCGCGGCTTCACTGAAGTCTGCCAAATTGCAGCAATAAACCCCTGGAACGAAACGGCCATAACTTTCAATGCCAGTGACAAACCAAAATTCAGAACAGTCCGGGCACCATCCACATTGGTCCTCAGTCCAATTGTGGACGGCTTTCGGCTTACCAAAGTGCTCATGGACGACGGCAGCGGACTAAACCTCATTTATGAGGAAACTCTCAACAAAATGGAAATAGACAGGAGCCGCATTGAGCAAAGTAGCACGACCTTCCGAGGAATTATTCCCAGTCGGGAGGCGCAATGTGCGGGAAAAATCACACTCAATGTCGTATTCAGCACGCTGGAGAATTATCGATCCGAAGAGATAACCTTTCAAGTGGCCCCATTCAATAGTGGATATCACGCCTTGTTAGGGCAAGATGCATTTGCAAGCTTCCAAGCTATACCCCATTACGGGTACATGAAGCTCACGATGCACGGGCCCAATGGAATCGTCACTCTTGCCAGTGATCCGGACATAGCACCACCTTGGCCCTCGAGGCATTTTGTCGCGACCGAAGAATTAACCGCATTGCGCTCCATAGTGGATAGGGACGACGTGATACTCGATAAGTGATCCAAATCCACCTCCTTTAAACCAGCAGACAAAATAGTCAAATTCCAGGTCCACCCAACAGACTCAACGAAGACAACATCCATCGGGGCACAGCTGGGCCCCATGGTCGACGTTGCACAACGGGCGTTCCTACGCGAAAACTGGGACATATTTTCCTGGCACCCTTCTGATATGCCAGGGATCCCACGCAGGCTGGCCGAACACAGCCTAAACATATTGAAGGGATACAAGTCGGTTAAGCAAACAATACGGCGCTTTTCCGAACCCAAATGACAAGCCATGGGAGAGGAGCTAGCCAAGTTACTCGAAGCCGGATTCATCAGAGAGATAAAACACCTAGACTGGCTTGCAAACTTGGTGATGGTACCAAAGAAGGATAAATCCTGTCGCCTATGTGTCGATTTTAAAGATCTCAACAAGGCTTGCCCTAAGGATCCCTTTCCCCTCCCCCGCATTGATCAGATTATCGATGCTACTGTAGGACACGACTCACTGTGTTTCCTCGACGCATACTCCGGATACCATCAAATTAAAATGAAGGAGTCCTATCAAGCTGCAACAGCATTCATCACCCCATATGGGCCTTTCTGCTTCAACACCATGCCTTTCAGGCTAAAAAACGCCGGTGCCACCTATCAACGCATGATTCAAACATGCCTGGAGAAACAAGTCGGCAAGATAGTTGAAGCATACGTGGATGATGTAGTCATCAAAACCAGACACGTCGAGTCATTAATAGATGATCTGCGTCTCACATTCGACAACCTCCAAACATATGACATCAAGTTCAATCCGGAGAAGTGTGTTTTCGGTGCTCCCGCTGGAAAACTTCTGGGCTTCATTGTTTCCAACAGAGGAATTGAGGCAGACCCAACTAAAATCCGAGCTTTGTCACAATTGGCTACGCCAACAGACCTTAAACAAGTCCAAAAATTATCCAGATGTGTGGCAGCTTTAAGCCGCTTTATCTCCAGACTAGGCGAAAAGGAATTGCCACTCTATCGCCTTCTTCGACGCACCGATCACTTCGAGTGGATGGACGTGACAACAACCGGATTGGAAGAAATAAAGGCTCTTCTAGCGAGAAACCCAATCCTGGCCGTGCCAAACATTGGCGAACCTATGTTATTATACATATCAGCCACACACCAAGTCTTGAGTGTGGTGCTCGTCATCGAACGAGAGGAGGACGGACACAAATTCCCACTTCAGAAGCCGGTATACTACGTATCCACTATCCTCACACCATGCAAATCCATGTACCCACACTACCAAAAAATAGCATATGCGGTCTTCATGGCATCCGGAAGCTACTGCACTACTTCCAAGAATGCTCCATAACGGTGGCCTCCGAGGTACCACTCAATGACATAATAAATAATTGCGATGCTATGGGCCGGATTTCCATGTGGGCCATTGAGCTCCTCCCATTCGACATTACATACAAACCGCGACGAGCCATTAAATCTCAAGTACTAGCCGACTTCATCGTCGAATGGACATAGGCTGAACTCCCTAAAGAGTATGACACATACTCCAACTGGATCATGCACTTCGACGGCTCCAAAATGTTGGCAGGCCTAGGTGCAGGCATTTTCCTGACATCCCCTACTGGAGATATCGTCAGTACGTCCTACAAATATTATTCACGGACTCCAAAAACGCAGCCGAATACAAAGCCTTATTGCATGGTCTTCGGATGGCTATCTCCTTGGGCATACAACGCCTGGAAGTGCGCGGGGATTCAAACCTTGCAATATCTCAGATAAATGGAGATTTCGACGCCAAAGATCCGAAGATGGCTGCTTACCGTAACACCGTTCTCAAAATGTCGGCTCGGTTTGAGGGGCTTGAGTTTCACCATGTGACTCGAGAAAGTAATCAAGCGGCAGATGTCCTTGCTCGCATCGGCGCCAAGCACGACCCCGTCCCACCTAACTGTTGGAAATATGCCCTAGAGGCAATAATAAAAGGATTATTATTATATTTCCTTGTTCATGATAATTGTCTTTTATTCATGCTATAATTGTATTATCCGGAAATCGTAATACACGTGTGAATACATAGACCACAATACGTCCCTAGTAAGCCTCTAGTTGACTAGCTCATTGGTCAACAGATAGTCATGGTTTCCTGACTATGGACATTAGATGTCGTTGACAATGGGATCACATCATTAGGAGAATGATGTGATGGACAAGACCCAATCCTAAGCATAGCACAAGATCGTGTAGTTCGTTTTGCTAGAGCTTTTACAATGTCAAGTATCTTTTCCTTAGACCATGAGATTGTGTAACTCCCGGATACCGTAGAAGTGCTTTGGGTGTACCAAACGTCACAACGTAACTTGGTGACTATAAAGGTGCACTACAGGTATCTCCGAAAGTGTCTGTTGGGTTGACACGGATCGAGACTGGGATTTGTCACTCCGTATAACAGAGAGGTATCTCTGGGCCCACTCGGTAATGCATCATCATAATGAGCTCAAAGTGACCAAGTGTTTGGTCACGGGATCATGCATTACGGTACGAGCAAAGTGACTTGCCGGTAACGAGATTGAACAAGGTATTGGGATACCGACGATCGAATCTTGGGCAAGTAACATACCGTCTGACAAAAGGAATAGTATACGGGGTTGCTTGAATCCTCGACATCGTGGTTCATCCGATGAGATCATCGAGGAGTATGTGGGAGCCAACATGGGTATCCAGATCCCGATGTTGGTTATTGACCAGAGAGCCGTCTCGGTCATGTCTGCATGTCTCCCGAACCCGTAGGGTCTACACACTTAAGGTTCGGTGACGCTAGGGTTGTATGAATATGAGTATGCAGCAAATCGAATGTTTTTCGGAGTCCCGGATGAGATCCCGGACGTCACGAGGAGTTCCAGAATGGTTCGGAGGTAAAGAATTATATATAGGAAGTGTTGTTTCGGCCATCGGGAAAGTTTCGGGGTCACCCGGTATTGTACCGGGACCACCGGAAGGGTCCCGGGGGTCCACCGGGTGGGGCCACCTATCCCGGAGGGCCCCGTGGGCTGAAGTGGGAGGGGAACCAGCCCCTAGTGGGCTGGTGCGTCCCCCTTGGGCCCCCCTGCGCCTAGGGTTGGAAACCCTAGGTGGGGGGGGGGGGCGCACCACTTGCCTTGGGGGGCACTCCACCCCCCTGGCTGCCGCCCCCTTGGGAGATTGCATCTCCCAGGGCCGGCGCCCCACCTGGGGGACTATATAAAGGAGGGTAGGGGGGAGGGAAGCCGCACCCTTGTGTCTTGGCGCCTCCCTCCCCTGCTACACCTCGTCCTCCTCCCGCAGTAGCTTGGCGAAGCCCTGCCGGAGTTCTGCTGCATCCACCACCACACCGTTGTGCTGCTGGATCATCATCAACCTCTCCTTCCCCCTTGCTGGATCAAGAAGGAGGAGACGTCATCCGCTCCGTACGTGTGTTGAACGCGGAGGTGCTGTCCGTTCGGCACTTGGTCATCGGTGATTTGAATCACGGCGAGTACGACTCCATCATCACCGTTCTCTTGAACGCTTCCGCACGCGATCTACAAGTGGTATGTAGATGCAATATCTCTCCCATGACTTGTTGCTTAGATGAACTCATAGATGGATCTTGGTGAAACTGTAGGAAAATTTTTAATTTTCTGCAACGTTCCCCAATAGTGGTATCAGAGGTAGGTCTATGCGTAGTTCTCTATTGCACGAGTAGAACACAATTTTGTTGTGGGCGTAGATCTTGTCAATTTGCTTGCTGCTACTAGTCTTTTCTTGCTTCAGCGGTATTGTGGGATGAAGCGGCCCGGACCGACTTTACACGTACGCTTACGTGAGACAGGTTCCACCGACTGACATGCACTAGTTGCATAAGGTGGCTAGCGGGTGTCTGTCTCTCCTACTTTAGTTGGAGCGGATTCGACGAAAAGGGTCCTTATGAAGGGTAAATAGAAGTTGACAAAATCACGTTGTGGTTATTCGTAGGTAAGAAAACGTTCTTGCTAGAACCCAATTGCAGCCACGTAAAAGATGCAACAACAATTAGAGGACGTCTAACTTGTTTTTGCAGCAATTGTTATGTGATGTGATATGGCCAGAAGATGTGATGAATGATGAATGATATATTGTGATGTATGAGATCATGTTCTTGTAATAGGAATCACGACTTGCATGTCGATGAGTATGACAACCGGCAGGAGCCATAGGAGTTGTCTTTATTTTTTGTATGACCTGCGTGTCATTGAAGAACGCCATGTAAATTACTTTACTTTATTGCTAAACGCGTTAGCCATAGAAGTAGAAGTAGTCGTTGGCATGACAACTTCATGAAGACACAATGATGGAGATCATGGTGTCATGCCGGTGACGAAGATGATCATGGAGCCCCGAAGATGGAGATCAAAGGAGCTATATGATATTGGCCATATCATGTCACTATTATATAATTGCATGTGATGTTTATTATGTTTTATGCATCTTGTTTACTTAGAACGACGGTAGTAAATAAGATGATCACTTATAATAATTTCAAGAAAGTGTTCCCCCTAACTGTGCGCCGTTGCTAAAGTTTGTCGTTTCAAAGCACCACGTGATGATCGGGTGTGATAGATCCTTACGTTCACATACAACGGGTGTAAGACAGTTTTACACATGCAGAAACACTTAGGGTTAACTTGACGAGCCTAGCATGTACAGACATGGCCTCGAAACACAAAAGACCGAAAGGCCGAACATGAGTCGTATGGAAGATACGATCAACATGGAGATGTTCACCGATGATGACTAGTCCTTCTCACGTGACGATCGGACACGGCCTAGTCGACTCGGATCGTGTAACACTTAGATGACTAGAGGGATGTCAATCTGAGTGGGAGTTCATAAAATAATTTGATTAGATGAACTTAATTATCATGAACTTAGTCTAAAGTCTTTGCAAAATATGTCTTGTAGATCAAATGGCCAACGCTCATGTCAACATGAACTTCAACGCGTTCCTAGAGAAAACCAAGCTGAAAGATGATGGCAGCAACTATTCGGACTGGGTCCGGAACCTGAGGATCATCCTCATAGCAGCCAAGAAAGATTATGTCCTAGATGCACCGCTAGGTGAAGCACCCATCCCAGAGAACCAAGACGTTATGAACACTTGGCAATCACGTGCTGATGATTACTCCCTCGTTCAGTGCGGCATGCTTTACAGCTTAGAACCGGGGCTCCAAAAGCGTTTTGAGCGACACGGAGCATATGAGATGTTCGAGGAGCTGAAAATGGTTTTTCAAGCTCATGCCCGGGTCGAGAGATATGAAGTCTCCGACAAGTTCTATAGTTGTAAGATGGAGGAAAACAGTTCTGTCAGTGAGCACATACTCAAAATGTCTGGGTTGCACAACCGCCTGTCCCAGCTGGAGATCAACCTCCCGGACGAGGCGGTCATTGATAGAATCCTTCAGTCGCTCCCACCAAGCTACAAGAGCTTTGTGCTGAACTACAACATGCAGGGGATGGTGAAGACCATTCCTGAGGTATTTTCAATGCTGAAGTCAGCAGAGGTTGAAATCAAGAAGGAACATCAAGTGTTGATGGTCAATAAGACCACTAAGTTCAAGAAGGGCAAGGGTAAGAAGAACTTCAAGAAGGACGGCAAAGATGTTGCCGCGCCCGGTAAGCTAGTTGCCGGGAAGAAGTCAAAGAATGGACCCAAGCCTGAGACTGAGTGCTTTTATTGCAAAGGGAAGGGTCACTGGAAGCGGAACTGCCCCAAATACTTAGCGGACAAGAAGGCCTGCAACACTAAAGGTATATTTGATATACATGTAATTGATGTGTACCTTACCAGTACTCGTAGTAACTCCTAGGTATTTGATACCGGTGCCGTTGCTCATATTTGTAACTCACAGCAGGAGCTGCAGAATAAGCGGAGACTGGCGAAGGACGAGGTGACGATGCGCGTCGGGAATGGTTCGAAGGTCGATGTGATCACCGTCGGCACGCTACCTCTACATTTACCTACGGGATTAGTTTTAAACCTCAATAATTGTTATTTAGTGCCAAGTTTGAGCATGCACATTGTATCTGGATCTCGTTTGATGCGAGATGGCTACTCATTTAAATCCGAGAATAATGGTTGTTCTATTTATATGAGAGATATGTTTTATGGTCATGCCCCGATGGTCAATGGTTTATTCTTAATGAATCCCGAACGTAATGTTACACATATTCATAGTGTGAATACCAAAAGATGTAAAGTTGATAACGATAGTCCCACATACTTGTGGCACTACCGCCTTGGTCACATTGGTGTCAAGCGCATGAAGAAGCTCCATGCTGATGGACTTTTGGAGTCTCTGGATTATGAATCATTTGACACATGCGAACCATGCCTCATGGGCAAAATGACCAAGACCCCGTTCTCCGGAACAATGGAGCGAGCAACCAACTTATTGGAAATCATACATACTGATGTGTGTGGTCCAATGAGCGTTGAGGCCCGCGGAGGATATCGTTATGTTCTCACTCTCACTGATGACTTGAGTAGATATGGGTATGTCTACTTGATGAAACACAAGTCTGAGACCTTTGAAAAGTTCAAGGAATTTCAGAATGAAGTAGAGAATCAACGTGACTGAAAGATAAAATTCTTACGATCGGATCATGGCGGAGAATATTTAAGTCACGAATTTGGTACACACTTAAGAAAATGTGGAATCATTTCACAACTCACGCCGCCTGGAACACCTCAGCGTAACGGTGTGTCCGAACGTCGTAATCGCACTCTATTGGATATGGTGCAATCTATGATGTCTCTTACCGATTTACCGCTATCATTTTGGGGATACGCTCTAGAGACAGCTACATTCACTTTAAATAGGGCACCGTCTAAATCCGTTGAGACGACACCATATGAATTATGGTTTGGGAAGAAACCTAAGCTGTCGTTTCTAAAAGTTTGGGGATGCGATGCTTATGTCAAGAAACTTCAACCTGAAAAGCTCGAACCCAAGTCGGAAAAATGCGTCTTCGTAGGATACCCTAAGGAAACCATTGGGTATACCTTCTACTTAAGATCCGAGGGCAAGATCTTTGTTGCCAAGAACGGATCCTTTCTGGAAAAGGAGTTTCTCTCGAAAGGAGTAAGTGGGAGGAAAGTAGAACTCGATGAAGTACTACCTCTTGAACCGGAAAGTAGTGCAGCTCAGGAAAATGTTCCTGTGGTGCCTACACCGACTGGAGAGGAAATTAATGATGATGATCAAGGTACTTCGGATCAAGTTGCTACTGAACTTCGTAGGTCCACAAGGACACGTTCCACACCAGAGTGGTATGGCAACCCTATCCTGGAAATCATGTTGTTAGACAACGGTGAACCTTTGAACTATGAAGAAGCGATGGCGGGCCCAGATTCCAACAAATGGCTTGAAGCCATGCAATCCGAGATAGAATCCATGTATGAAAACAAAGTATGGACTTTGACTGACTTGCCTGATGATCGGCGAGCGATAGAAAACAAATGGATCTTTAAGAAGAAGACGAACGCGGATGGTAATGTAACCATCTATAAAGCTCGACTTGTCGCTAAGGGTTATCAGCAAGTTCAAGGGATTGACTATGATGAGACTTTTTCTCCCGTAGCGAAGCTTAAGTCCGTCCGAATCATGTTAGCAATTGCCGCATACTATGATTATGAGATATGGCAGATGGATGTCAAAACGGCATTCCTTAACGGCTATCTTAAGGAAGAGCTGTATATGATGCAGTCGGAAGGTTTTGTCGATCCTAAGAATGCTAACAAAGTATGCAAGCTCCAGCGATCCATTTATGGGCTGGTGCAAGCATCTCGGAGTTGGAACATTCGCTTTGATGAGATGATCAAAGCGTTTGGATTTATGCAGACTTATGGAGAAGCCTGCGTTTACAAGAAAGTGAGTGGGAGCTCTGTAGAATTTCTTATATTATATGTAGATGACATACTTTTGATGGGAAATGATATAGAATTGTTGGACAACATTAAGGCCTACTTGAATAAGTGTTTTTCAATGAAGGACCTTGGAGAAGCTGCTTACATATTAGGCATCAAAATCTATAGGGATAGATCGAGACGCCTCATAGGTCTTTCACAAAGCACATACCTTGATAAGATTTTGAAGAAGTTCAAAATGGATCAGTCCAAGAAAGGGTTCGTGCCTGTATTGCAAGGTGTGAGATTGAGCTCGGCTCAATGCCTGATCACGGCAAAAGATAAAGAAGAGATGAGTGTCATCCCCTATGCCTCAGCCATAGGATCTGTTATGTATGCCATGCTATGTACCAGACCTGATGTAAACCTTGCCATAAGTTTGGTAGGAAGGTACCAAAGTAATCCCGGCAAGGAACACTAGACAGCGGTCAAGAATATCCTGAAGTACCTGAAAAGGACAAAGGACATGTTTCTCGTTTATGGAGGTGACGAAGAGCTCGTCGTAAAGGGTTACGTTGACGCTAGCTTCGACATAGATCTGGATGACTCTAAGTCACAAACCGGATACGTGTATATGTTGAATGGTGGGGCAGTAAGCTGGTGCAGCTGCAAGCAGAGCGTCTTGGCGGGATCTACATGTGAAGCGGAGTACATGGCAGCCTCGGAGGCAGCGCATGAAGCAATATGGGTGGAGGAGTTCATCACCGACCTAGGAGTCATACCCAATGCGTCGGGGCCGATCAAACTCTTCTGTGACAACACTGGAGCTATTGCCCTTGCCAAGGAGCCCAGGTTTCACAAGAAGACTAGGCACATCAAGCATCGTTTCAACTCCATCCGTGAAAATGTTCAAGATGGAGACATAGATATTTGCAAAGTACATACGGATCTGAATGTCGCAGATCAGTTGACTAAACCTCTTCCGCGAGCAAAACATGATCAACACCAGAACTCTATGGGTGTTCGATTCATCACAATGTAACTGGATTATTGACTCTAGTGCAAGTGGGAGACTGTTGGAAATATGCCCTAGAGGCAATAATAAAAGGATTATTATTATATTTCCTTGTTCATGATAATTGTCTTTTATTCATGCTATAATTGTATTATCCGGAAATCGTAATACACATGTGAATACATAGACCACAATACGTCCCTAGTAAGCCTCTAGTTGACTAGCTCGTTGGACAACAGATAGTCATGGTTTCCTGACTATGGACATTAGATGTCGTTGACAACGGGATCACATCATTAGGAGAATGATGTGATGGACAAGACCCAATCCTAAGCATAGCACAAGATCGTGTAGTTCGTTTTGCTAGAGCTTTTCCAATGTCAAGTAT
The DNA here is from genome assembly GCF_002162155.2 of Triticum dicoccoides. Lineage (NCBI taxonomy): Eukaryota > Viridiplantae > Streptophyta > Magnoliopsida > Poales > Poaceae > Triticum > Triticum dicoccoides. The sequence continues at coordinate 168,661,794 of NC_041393.1, forward strand.
CTTTTCCTTAGACCATGAGATCGTGTAACTCCCGGATACCGTAGAAGTTCTTTAGGTGTACCAATCGTCACAACATAACTGGGTGACTATAAAGGTGCACTACAGGTATCTCCGAAAGTGTCTGTTGGGTTGACACGGATCGAGACTGGGATTTGTCACTCCGTATAACGGAGAGGTATCTCTGGCCCCACTCGGTAATGCATCATCATAATGAGCTCAAAGTGACCAAGTGTTTGGTCACGGGATCATGCATTACGGTACGAGTAAAGTGACTTGCCGGTAACGAGATTGAACAAGGTAGTGGGATACCGACGATCGGATCTCGGGCAAGTAACATACCGTCTGACAAAGGGAATAGTATATGGGGTTGCTTGAATCCTCGACATCGTGGTTCATCCGATGAGATCATCGAGGAGTATGTGGGAGCCAACATGGGTATCCAGATCCCGCTGTTGGTTATTGACCAGAGAGCCGTCTCGGTCATGTCTGCATGTCTCCCGAACCCGTAGGGTCTACACACTTAATGTTCGGTGACGCTAGGGTTGTATGAATATGAGTATGCAGCAAACCGAATGTTGTTCGGAGTCCCGAATGAGATCCAGTATGTCACGAGGAGTTCCGAAATGGTCCGGAGGTAAAGAATTATATATAGGAAGTGTTGTTTCGGCCATCGGGAAAGTTTCGGAGTCACCCGGTATTGTACCGGGACCACCGGAAGGGTCCCAGGGGTCCACCGGGTGGGGCCACCTATCCCGGAGGGCCCCGTGGGCTGAAGTGGGAGGGGAACTAGCCCCTAGTGGGCTGGTGCGCCCCCCTTGGGCCCCCCTACGCTTAGGGTTGGAAACCCTAGGTGGGGGGGGGGGCGCACCACTTGCCTTGGGGGGCACTCCACCCCCCGGCCGCCGCCCCCTTGGGAGATTGCATCTCCCAGGGCCGGCGCCCCCCTAGGGGCCTATATAAAGGAGGGCAGGGGGGAGGGCAGCCGCACCCTTGTGTCTTGGCGCCTCCCTCCCCTGCTACACCTCGTCCTCCTCCCGCAGCAGCTTGGCGAAGCCCTGCCGGAGTTCTGCTGCATCCACCACCACGCCGTTGTGCTGCTGGATCATCATCAACCTCTCCTTCCCCCTTGCTGGATCAAGAAGGAGGAGACGTCATCCGCTCCGTACGTGTGTTGAACGCGGAGGTGCTGTCCGTTCGGCACTTGGTCATCTGTGATTTGAATCACGACGAGTACGACTCCATCATCACAGTTCTCTTGAACGCTTCCGCACGCGATCTACAAGTGGTATGTAGATGCAATCTCTCTCCCATGACTCGTTGCTTAGATGAACTCATAGATGGATCTTGGTGAAACCGTAGGAAAATTTTTAATTTTCTGCAACGTTCCCCAACACTAACATCTTTCTGGAAAGGTTTTTCAAGCCATCCGTGGTATGGCAAGGGGAGAGCGGCAATACCAATCCGGATCCGAATACAACCCCAAATTCCGAACACACCGACATCATCGGGGGCTCAGCCACCAAGATTACACCATCGGCCATCTCATCATAGCAGTCATCGCCCCATGGACCGAACCCTTCTTGGACTACCTTAATAGGCGAGAGCTTCCTGAGGATTAGAATGAGGCACGCTGCATTGTGCGTCGCTCTAAAACTTACAAGGTTCATGAGGGAGAACTCTATAAGAAAAGTGCTACCGGAGTACTTCAAAGATGTATCCCCGAGTAACAAGGGCGGCAGCTCTTGGCTGAAATTCATGCCGGTCTCGGCGGTCACCATGTCGAAGCTCGGGCCCTTGTAAGCAAGGCCTTCGGTACAGGTTTCTATTGGCCGACGCCCCGAGCAAACGCACAGGACCTTGTCCAACATTGCGTCGGATGCCAGCTTTTCGCCCACCAAAGTCATATGCCACCCACCGATTTACAAACAATCCCCATCACCTGGACTTTTGCGGTCTGGGGGCTTGATATGGTCGGACCTTTAAAGGAGGACGCCATAAGAAAAAATATCTGTTGGCCATGGTGGATAAATTCACTAAGTGGATAGAGGCCAAAACAGTTAAAATGGCCGAAGCCGGGCCAGTGATAGACTTTATATTCGGTGTTGTGCACCGTTATGGTGTTCGGCACACCATCATCACCGACAACGGCTCCAATTTCACAGCCGATGAGGTGAAAGCCTGGTGTGCTAATCTGGGCATCAAGCTCGACGACGCCTCTGTCTACCACTAATATGTCTCCAACATATCTATAATTTTTTATTGTTCCATGCTATTATATTACCTGTTTTGGATGTTTATGGGCTTTACTGAACACTTTTATATCATTTTTGGGACTAACCTATTAACCGGAGGCCCAGCCCAGATTGCTGTTGTTTTGCCTATTTCAGTGTTTCGCAGAAAAGGAATATCAAACGGAGTCCAAACGGAGTGAAACCTTCGGGAGAGTTATTTTTGGAACGGAAGCAATCCAGGAGACTTGGAGTAGACGTCAGGGAAGCAACGAGGTAGCCACGAGGTAGGGAGGCGCGCCCTACCCCCTGGGCGTGTCCCCCACCCCGCGGGCCCCTCGTGGCTCCCCTGACCGACTTCTTTCACCTATATATATATCCATATACCCTAAAAACATCGAGAAGCACAATAGATCGGGAGTTCCGCTGCCGCAAGCCTCTGTAGCCACCAAAAACCTCTCGGGAGCCCGTTTCAGCACCCTGCTGCAGGGGGAATCCATCACCGGTGGCCATCTTCATCATTCCTGCGCTCTCCATGACGAGGAGGGAGTAGTTCACCCTCGGGGCTGAGGGTATGTACCAGTAGCTATGTGTTTGATCTCTCTCTCTCTCTCTCTCTCTCTTGTGTTCTTGAGGTGATACGATCTTGATGTATCGTGAGCTTTGCTAGTATAGTTGGATCTTATGATGTTTCTCCCCCTCTACTCTCTTGTAATGGATTGAGTTTTACCTTTGAAGTTATGTTGTCAGATTGAGTCTTTAAGGATTTGAGAACACTTAATGCATGTCTTGCCGTGCTTATCTGTGGTGACAATGGGATATTCACGTGATCTACTTGATGTATGTTTTGGTGATCAACTTGCGGGTTCCGTGACCTTGGGAATCTATGCATAGAGGTTGGCACACGTTTTCATCTTGACTCTTCGGTAGAAACTTTTGGGCACTCTTTGAAGTACTTTGTGTTGGTTTGAATAGATGAATTTGAGATTGTGTGATGCATATCGTATAATCATACCCACAGATACTTGAGGTGACATTGGAGTATCTAGGTGACATTAGGGTTTTGGTTGATTTGTATCTTAAGGTGTTATTCTAGTACGAACTCTATGATAGATCGAACGGAAAGAATAGCTTCGTGTTATTTTACTACGGACTCTTGAATAGATCGGTCAGAAAGGATAACTTTGAGGTGGTTTCGTACCCTACAATAATCTCTTTGTTTGTTCTCCGCTATTAGTGACTTTCTAGTGACTCTTTGTTGCATGTTGAGGAATAGTTATATGATCCAGTTATGTTATTATTGTTGAGAGAACTTGCACTAGTGAAAGTATGAACCTTAGGCCTTGTTTCATAGCATTGCGATACCGTTTACGCTCACTTTTCTCATTAGTTACCTTGCTGTTTTTATATTTTCAGATTACAAAAACCTATATCTACCATCCATATTGCACTTGTATGACAATCTCTTCGCCGACCTAGTGCACCCATACAATTTACCATTGTATTGGGTGTGTTGGGGACACAAGAGACTCTTTGTTATTTGGTTGCAGGGTTGTTTGAGAGAGACCATCTTCATCCTACGCCTCCCACGGATTGATAAACCTTAGGTCAACCACTTGAGGGAAATTTGCTACTGTCCTACAAACCTCTGCACTTGGAGGCCCAACAACGTCTACAAGAAGAAGGTTGTGTAGTAGACATCAACCACCCACAAACCAACGGTCAAGTCGAACGAGCCAATGATGTTATTATGAGCGGCATCAAACCCAGATTAGTGCGGTCTTTGAAAGAATCAGACAAGCACTGGGTGGAGGAGCTCGACTCCATACTCTGGGGGCTATGGACCACGCCCAATCATTCTACCGGATACACACCTTTTTTCATGGTGTACGACGCAGAGGCTGTGTTACCCTACGACATTATTTATGACTCACCTCGAGTGCGCATGTATGAAGAGAGAGAGGCTAAGCTTGATCGACAAGACAACTTAGATGCCCTAGAGGAGGAGCGCGATGTCGCAAAATCCCGTTCCGCATTCTATCAACAACAGGCCCGCAGATATAAAACCAGAGAAGTACGGGCCAAGACTTATAATGCTGGCGAACTCGTTCTATGCTTGCCGGAGAAGAAAAAGGACAAACTCCAACCCAAGTGGGAGGGTCCCTTCATCATTGACTAAGTTCTCATCGGAGGAGTGTACCGCGTGCGTGACACATCTGACAATCGCCTAGAGCCGAACCCATGGAACGCGGCCAGACTCCGAAGATTCTATGCCTAGCGCTGGACTCTTCGTTCGTCTCCTTTACCCCCTTTTTTGTTTCCAGTATTTATTTTCCCCTCTTTTCACATTTTTCTTTCTTTTTAAGCCTTAAAGCTTTAGTACAGCTAAACCATACATCTCTGATGCACACATTCTAACATATGTACGTCAAATATACCTGGGGGCTTCTCATACAGAAGCTTATTATTATTATTATTGTTCTTATTTTCAGAGCATCAAGCTCACCACATATGTGTCTTTTACATGTATGTACCTTTTCTTCGCCATTGTATGCATCGATATGACTTAAGTTTTGACCAAGCTGGGTTTCCTGGCTCCTGTGCTTATGCCCTACGTTCTCGTTAGTTCGGCTAGGGCATAAAGGGAGCACCTCTGCGATTGTTACTGCCGGGTCATCCGGATGTGTACCTTAGACTGGGTGAAGCTGAAAGCTAGCATTCTTAAGGGAATATTCGGTTGGCAGACTAAAGATGTTTTTACTTGTCACATTATGAACTCCCAGATGTTATGTATGTTGTGGTTTTTTCAAACACAGTTCGGACATGCACATTAATGCATGCTTACCCAGGAAAAGGAACCCTTAACGGAACTATTCTCTCTAGAAGATGTTTATTATTATCAAAATGTAATATAACATAACTAGCCGAATACTTGTCTGATCGAGCAACTATGACCCCTATGCCTGGTTTCCACGCATACCCCGGTCTACATTACCGAGCGGGTATTCGGAAGCACTCCGCACCTTTGGGTCCAGAGGTTGAAGCGAAAAGGTCTGCCATGACAAGCGTTTTTCAATTCAGCTAGAGAGTTTTTTAAATGAAGTACATAGTCACTTAGACTCAAACACTTCTTCCTCTATGCCATCCAACAGGCTATCTAGCCTACAATCCTGTTGGGAACACTTGGCGGCTACTTGTACCTGGTGGTCAAACTAACAGGAATTTCTTCTCTGTTTGACCCTACAGGTCTGACCCGGGCCATGTGATTCGGGTCGAGCTTGGTATGCCGAGTTTTTACCATCGCCTAGGCCTCTCGCACACCTGCCGGGCAGGCCGATATCTTCCATAATCGGAAGCGCCGTCGCGCTCCCTTGAACAGTTGTATAAGCCCCTCCATACTTCCTGGAGGGGAGTCATATGGCCATAAGGCCTTGGCAATACTTTGCATCGCTTGTCGAGCTCGCTCGCGCATTCGCGATAGCTCTAGTAGCAGATCGCTCGACGATCTGGACACCTCCTCTTTGGGCGGCCCGTCAATATACCTATAGACATAATTCTGTCAGTTCCTTCCCGTGCTACACTATGTATAGGTAAGTACGAACACATACTAAATATGCCGCCTCGCAGCTTCTTAATCTCCTTCACAGAGTGAGCTAGCTAGGCCTGCACATCTTTTAGCTCTTCGCGAGCTTGTTGTTGGCATCTTGGAGTTTGTTCTTCTCCACCCTGACTTGTGTCAGTATACGTTCACCCGCGGCCAGTTGCCTTTGAGCTCCTGGACTCTCGCTCGTGCGACTTCTGGTGCCTCTTTCAGATGATCTGATGACTCTGCCATAATATTTACACCTGTATTAATACTCCTGGTATATGATTATGTTTTCTCTATAGAGGGAAACATTACCAGACGCCGCCTTCTTGGATTTTTCCAGTTCGGTGGTAGCAGCAGTCTGCTAGGCCTGACACTTTTTCAGCTCTTGAGATAACTGGTTGTTCTTCTCTGTGAGCACCTGGTCATATAATGATTCTTAAATCAGTTATACCAACTGCTTCAAGTCTCGGGGGCTACTGGTATATAATTATCAGAATTGTGCAAGTATGAATTTACCCGCATATCTTTGAAATACTGATCTGTGGCCCTGGAAATCCCATCTCGAGCAGCTTGGATGTATGCATCACCCGAGTTGAAGGCATTGAAGTCCTCTTCTGAAAACTAGGGTCGTGAAGAGCGGCCCGCCGGCGCCGATGATTCATGGCGCTTTCCACTTTGGAGTTTGTGGCGGATACTTTATCTGAATCCTCCACAGAAGGACAATCCCGTGTCACTTCCATGTTAGCCTCAATCCTCGAGACCGGGTCCAGAATCTGGCTAGTAGAGGCATGACCGGTAGGATCCCCGGACATAGTCCGACAAATGTTTTTGCTGATAAGGCACAACGGATAATGTCATACTTTAAGATGACGACCATGGAGCATATTTAAAACCATATCCCTTAAATGAAGGCTCGACCATGTCTCTATTTGCCTTCCTCTTCAAAGGCTTGCCCGTCGTAGGCGCCGTCTTCTTACGCGTCACCTGGGGTGCAGCGTGGCGCGTCGATCGCCTCCCCTTTAGAGCTTAATATAGTGAAGTGGGTAAGGTGGAAAGGGGAAATTCTCTCAAAGGACAAGTCTCCTGATTACTTACATGCAGTGCAGGGAGGAGACCGGGATAGTCAACGATGATGGCCGCTTTGGTCACGTCACAGCTTGCCTGGTAAAACACCCCTTTTCCCCGAGGTCCGCAAATATATCCGGATCCTCTTCGAATCCGGGGTCAAGGGCCCGGTTGTGGTCCTCTGGCTGTGGTGCGGGGCTGTGGATCTCCGTGGTGATTTTCCGCCAGTCCTGTTATAGATGGACGGATTAATATTTATGAAAAAGGATTCAGGGAGTTAATGGAGTAGAGTAGAGGGATGGAAACTCACCCAGCTGGGAGGGTTGTACATGGAAAATCCATCCCTGGGCTTAATGCAGATGAACTCCTCCTCCTCCCCTTTGTATAATCCGGACAGTGTTTTCGCCAAAGTAGCGGAAGTATCCAGACCCTTTCGAGCGTAGCGTGTGGCATCATCTTCTCCATTAAAATGCCACATAGGGTGCCCCCGGTATTGGAGTGGCTGAACCCCTCGCATTACGGATATCGCCATAACCTCGACTATTGACAATCCGGATTGAGCGAGCGTATTTATCTTGCTCATCAATTGGTGGACTTCCATGCTATCTTCCTCCCTAGGGCTCCGAGGACACTAGCTGAGGCGCTTCTTCAATGGAGCACTTGAAAATTCAGGAAGACCCCTTCGGATTGGGTCAGGAAGGGAGACGTCCTCAACATAAAACCATTCGAAAGGCTATTCTTCAGATGCCTTCTTCTTGCCGGGTAGGTATCCGGTCCCGGCGATGCGCCATATCTCGGCTCCGCCCACTTGGAATATTGATCCCTCTTGATTGCGAGGGACGAGGCAAAACAACTTCTTCCATAACTCGAAATGGGCCTCATAACCCAGAAATAGCTCACAAAGAGCAACATAACCTGCAATATGCAGGATGGAGGCAGGTGTGAAGTTGTGCAGTTGGAGGCCATAGTACTCCAGAAGCCCTCGGAGGAACGGATGGATTGGAAATCCGATGCCTCTCAGCAAGTAGGGAACAAAGCATACTCGTTCCCCCCTGGATGGGTTGGGGAACTTCTCCGCCTGCTCCCCACCAATGAAGGAAGCCAATCCGGCTCGTACGAGGACTAAATCTGTGGGAGGAAGGAATCCCTGGGTCTGCAGCCTCACAAGTTGGCCGTGGGATACAGAACACTTTTCCCAATCACCCTGTTTGGGGCCGTGATGGCGCGAGGAAGAGCTGGGAGCGCTAGCCATGTTAGGGTGGTTTCTGCAGGCAAGCTCCGAGGATTCCTCGTTTCGGGGAGATGGTGTGGATCAGATCTGAAGATCCCCATCTCTTTAAATAGACAATTTTCTCACATGGTCAGGGTGTTAAGTGCAAAAATGCCCCGACTGCTCGCATTCGCTCGACACGTGGAAGCTGAAATCATGAAGGTGCAGAAGCCGAGGAGCGCGACTTTAAACGGAAAGCTACATACTGCTCGGTACTTTGAAGTATTCGGAGAAGGAACCCGCCTTGCAATGCCGAAGACAATCTGCGTGCCACACTCATCGTCATTGAAGCCTGGTTCGGGGGCTACTGAAGGAGGCCTAGATTAAGGGGTCCTCGAACAACCGGACTATATACATGGGCTGTGCTGTTGGGCTATGAAGATACAAGATAGAAGACTTCGTCCCGTGTCCGGATGGGACTCTCCTTTCCGTGGAAGGCAAGCTTGGCGATTCGGATATGTAGATTCCTTTCTGTGTAACCGACTTTGTGTAACCCTAGCCCCTTCCGATGTCTATATAAACCAGAGGGTTTAGTCCGTAGGACAACAATCATTACCTCATAGGCTAGGCTTCTAGGGTTTAGCCATTATGATCTTGTGGTAGATCAACACTTGTAACACTCATATTCATCAAGATCAATCAAGCATGAAGTAGGGTATTACCTCCATAGAGAGGGCCCAAACCTGGGTAAACATTGTGTCCCCCACCTCCTATTACCATTAGCCTTAGACGCACAGTTCGGGACCCCCTACCCGAGATCCGCCGGTTTTGACACTGACATAAGGCCACTATAAATAGGACTTAGCCACCACCATAGAGAGCATCTAGTTCACATCCCCTCAGCTCTCTCGAGCTCAAGAACACCTCACCTCCTGAGGCCAGTTCATCCACTGTACTAGTTCATCCTCAGCCCTCCGAGGCAATCCACCAAAATGCTGGAGTAAGGTATTACACCACAAGGTGGCCCGAACCAGGATAAACTGATGTGTCTCTTTGTCTCTTCGAGCTTGTCGCGCTAGGATTAGGAGGACCGCAAGTAGGCAGGCTCGGTAGGTTGATATCTCCGCACGCACCCTAGAGTTCGAACCTCTCAAGGGTTTGAGGAACCTGTAATCCGACATTTGGCGCACCAGGTATGGGTGCGTCGGAAATATTCTGCCCCGACCGCCAGATCGCATCGCTAGCTCTGATGGAGAGCGCACCTCCATCGACCCAGCAGGCACGTGCTTCCGAAGAAGCGCTGGGGCTACGCTGTTTCACCCTCTCCCTGCGGCAGGTGCAGTGGCCACCCAAGTTCCAACCGAAGATGCCGCCACGCTACGACAGATCCGGCCGCCTTCCTCCATGCTTACGAGGAAGCAGTCTGGGCAACCGGCAGAGATGACAAGGTGAAGGCCAACTGGCTCCCCATGGCCCTCGTAGGTGCACCGCGCGCCTGGTTACTCAATCTGCCGGCGTCCTCTATGGCCTCTTGGGAGGAGCTACGCGACCTCTTCCTCGACCGCTACGTGGCAGCGCCCCCCCATCATTGCAGCTCTCCTAGGTGGCTCGCAGGCGCCACCCTCCGACCGCCACATCAAGCAGTTCTACCAACAAGTAAACACCACCCAGGCGGCCTCGGGGGCTCCCCCGGGCTGGACGGTGCCCAAGGCTGACCTCACCTTCGGCCTGGAGGATCATCTGGCCGCCACGATGGGAGCAGGCGCGCTCCCGATGCTCTGCATCCCCACCATCTGCAACGTGGCGGTCACCAGAACCCTCATCGACGGTGGAGCCAGCCTCAACAAGCTCTCCATGGAGGCGTTTGGCCTGCTACATGTGCCACCCATCTGGCTCCGCCCCACCAAGCCCTTCTTCGGGGTCGGCGACGGCTCCACCAGCCCCTGGGGTAGATCCGCCTCCCTGTCACCTTTGGGACCCGCGACAACAACCGCACTAAGCTCATCGACTTCGACATCGCCAGGATCGACCTGCCATACAACGCCATCCTGGGATACCCAGCCTTGGCTCAGTTTATGGCAGCGACTCACCCTGCATACAACCTCATGAAGATGCCTGACAGCAATGATGTCCTCACGGTGGCGGGGGACACCAAAGATGTGATGTAGGCCCTCAAGCTCGCCTTTAGGACAACGACATCCATGCTGCCCGAAAGGAAGGGGGATCCGGAGGCCCCTGAAGCGGTGCCGGCCAAGAAGAAGCAATTGTTCTCCCAAGACCGAGCCGAGATGAAGCAAGTGTTGGTCAGTGAGGAGGGAACGGCTGGTGCCACCTTCACCATAGGGGTTGGCCTCCCTCGGGACCAAGAGGAAGCCTTGGTCAACTTCCTGCGAGCCAACAAGGATGTATTCGCTTGGGAACCCAAACCCTGGCCAGGGTCCCAAGGGGAATAATCGAGCACCACCTAAAGGTATGCCCAAACATGCGACCAGTGAAGCAAAAGGCTCATCGTCAGTCCGCCAAGAAGCAGGCCTTCATCGTCCAAGAAACCCGCAGGTTGCAAGCCATAGGGGTCATCAGGGAGGTATCATACCCGGAGTGGCTGGCGAATCCCATCGTCATCCCCAAGAAAGGAGGGAAGGAGCACATGTGTGTCGACTTGACCAACCTCAACAAGGCCTACCCGCAAGACCCTTTCCCGCTTCCCTGCATTGACCATATCGTGGACTCCACCGCCAAATGCGACCTATTGTGCTTCTTGGATGCCTTCTCGGGCTACAACCAGATCAAGATGGTTGTGCAAGATGTGCAGAAGACGATGTTCCTCACCCCCTACGGGGTGTACTGCTACACCTGCATGCCCTTCAGGCTGCGTAATGCCGGGGCAACCTTCCAGCGACTGATGCATATCTCCCTGGGCTCGCAGCTCGGGAGAAACACAAAGGCCTATGTTGATGATATAGTGGTGAAGTCTTGGGAGGCCAGAACCCTGATAGCAGATCTGGAGGAGACATTTGCTAGCCTGCGCAAGGTGGATCTTCGGCTCAATCCGGAGAAGTGCCTGTTTGGGGTTCCCTCTGGCAAGCTGCTAGGCTTCTTGGTGTCACATAGAGGGATTGAAGCCAATCCGGAGAAGGTCAAGGCGATAGAGGACATGAGCCCCCCGCAGACCCTGAAGGAGATGCAAAAGCTGGCAGGCTGCCTAACCTCTCTTGGGCGCTTCATTTCCAAGCTGGGGGAGCGCGCCCTCCCGTTCTTCAATCTGATGAAAAGGAAGGAACCGTTCGAGTGGACCCCGGAGGCAGATGTAGCCTTTCAAGACCTCAAGAGATATCTGACCAGCCCGCCAGTATTGGTGGCGTCCTGCCCTCTCGAGCCCTTGGTGCTCTATCTGACAGCCACCCCTCACTCAGCCAGCGCCGCCCTAGTGGCGCTAAGGAAGGAGCGCCCGTCCAAGAAACCCCGGTAGGATACACAACCGTCGAGGAAGGTGTAGCACCCTCAGGACAATGTGCCTGGGGCCTCAGCCGACCCAGTGGTCGACATTCCTCCCAAGGCTGCGCTCCTGGTAGCCTCTCGAAAACTACGCCACTACTTTTAAGGCCACCATCAAGGTTTTTTCGGTGTACCCACTAGAGAGGGTGCTCTGGAGCCTGAACGCCGCCGGGCGAGTTGCTGAATGGAACATCGAGCTTCAGGCGTTCCATCTCGAGTTCAGCACCACCAGGGTTATCAAGGGTGCGGCCCTCGCGGACTTCATGGCCGAATGGACTGACACTCCCGACCGCGGAGTAAGCCTGAATGGATCATGTACTTCAACTGGGCATTCGCGTGACACTACTCCCTCTTACCAGGAGATGAGGAACCGGACAAATGGATCATGTACTTCAACGGGGCATTCGCGCGAAAATGCGCAGGAGCAGGGGCCGTCCTCATCTCGCCCACCAAGGACAAGCTCTACTATACGGTGCAGATCTGCTTCCAGCAGGGCGAGAAGGTCTCCAACAACATTGCAGAATTCGAAGGCTTGCTCTCCGGACTCAGGGTCGCGGCAGCGCTGGGGGTGAAGCGCCTCACCATCAAGGGTGACTCTCAGCTCCTCGTCAACTTCTCCAACAACGAGTACACGCCCAAGGATGAGCACATGGAGGCGTACCTAGAAGAGGTGCGCAAGATGGAGAAGCGGTTCATGGGAATGGAGCTGCAGCACATGCCGCGCGGGACGAACAAGGAGGCGGATGAGATCACCAAGAGAGCCTCCCGCAAGCTCCCTCAAGAGCCGGGGGTGTTTGAGGAGCGGCTCTTCAAGCCGTCTGCGACTCCCCCCACCATGACTCCAGCACGGAGGACTTGCCTCAAGCACCTGAGACGGGCACCCCAGCCTGTGGCCACCCCTCGAGGGCCCGCCTGCTGCTTGCACTCGAGCCTCAGGAGGGGTGCTGGACCGAAGAGTTCAAGGCGTACCTGCTTCAAGGGACCTTGCCAGAGAAGGAGGAGGACGCCGAGCGCGTGGCACGTCAAGCCACCACGTACTGCATCCATGATGGTGAGTTATATTGCAAGAGGCCCAATGACGTTTTGTTGCGGTGCATCTCTAGGGAACAGGGGCTTGAGTTGCTAGCGGACATACATGGTGGGGACTGCGGGCATCATTCCTCATCACACACTCTGGTGGGAAAGGCGTTCCGCAGTGGCTTCTACTAGCCCACCGCGCTTAACGACGCCGCAGAGCTGGTGCGCTCCTGTGAAGCATGCCAGTTCCATGCCAGGCAAATCCACTAGCCCGCACAGGGCCTCCAGACAATCCCGCTCACATGGCCATTCGCAGTCTGGGGGATGGGCATCTTGGGGCCGTTCCCTCGAGCGCCAGGGGGCTACTGATACCTCTACGTCGCCATCGACAAATTCACCAAGTGGGCAGAGATAGAAGCCGTACGCACCATCCCAGCTGGATCGACCGTCAAGTTCATCAAGGGAATCGTGACCCAGTTTGGGGTCCCTAACCGCATCATCACCGACAATGGCTCACAGTTCACCAGCAACCTTTTCAAAACATATTGTGCTAACCTTGGAACGCAGATATGCTACGCCTCAGTGGCGCACCCACGGAGCAATGGCTATGTCGAGCGGGCCAATGCAGAAGTCCCGAGGGGCCTCAAGACAAGGACCTTAAAGAAGAAGCTTGATGCCCGCGGTAGGGGCTGGCTCGATGAGCTGCAGTCCGTGTTGTGGTCCATCTGCACCACCGCAACCAAGCCAACACAAGAGACACCGTTCTTCCTCGTCTACGGAGCAGAAGAGGTTCTCCCTCACGAGGTCAAGCATCGCTCCACACGGGTCCTTGTCACACCCTGATTTCCATGGCACAACACTTAAGATGATAAATCATGATAAAATGTGGTTTGACAAAAACTTTTGAGTGTTTTGGACTTTGCTTGATTTGATTCTTGTGTGTTGGTTGCAAGTGATCTAAAAATCAAACAAATCCTCCAACTCTTATACCCCTTCTCCTTGATCCAAAACCTTGCCCAATGATCATGCCATGTGTATAGGACATAAAAATAACTTCTTGCAAAAATAATTTGTCCAAATAGTATTTTCAAAAATTAGTTTTCCTAAAACCCCTGAATTGAGGTTTGCACTACAAGTACTTGATTTGGGGTATGGAAAATCTTTCAAAGAGTATGTTTGACTCCTATTAGGTACAGGACTCCCAAAAACCACAAACATATAATTTTAAAAGTTATTTTCCTATTTTATTTAAAGGCTTTTTCTTTAGGCCAGAAATGGTCTTTAATAGGTTAAAATTATTTTAATGCTTTAAAAATATTTGGGAAAAACCTAGGGAAACTCAGTGGGCATATATTGTCCATATATAGGAGTTTCAATAGTCATGTTAAAAATATTGGTCAAATCCCTCAAAAACCCTTTATGGATATTTCAAGCTTTTGAAATATTATCAAAGGAAATATGCTCTAAAAATTCTAAGAAAATTCTCGCATGTTAAAAATCCCTATTTGTTGATCTTGCCAAGTCTCATGTGATGGAGAATAGTATAACCCCATGAAATCCCCTCAAAAATATTTCTGTCCATTTTGAAGTTTGAGCAACTTTACATTGCCAAATATCTCCAAATGTTCTAAAGCTAGGAGCACATGCTCAAATGGTCTAAATATTCATCTAGACCAACTGGCACAAGTTAGATAACAAGTTAACTTGATCAAAGTGCCCCAAAACCCTTCCTGTCCAGAACCAGATTTGAACAACTCTACATTGGCAACTTTCTCCTTTTGATCTCAACTTTTGTGGACATGTTCAGAACCTCAAACGATGACACTACACCAAGTGGTGCATCAAGGAGAATAGATTTTCCTGACTAAATCTTGGGAAGTCCATTTTTGTTGATTTCTAGGGTTTACAAAAGTTGCATTGGCAACTTTGCCCAAATGAACTCAATCTTGGTGGAACCTCTTATTTTCTCATGCCATTTGACCCTGTCAAGCCTCATGAGAAGGTAAGTCCATTTGCTTGCCCAAACCTGCATCAAACACCTTCTGGAAGAAATTTAAAATGCATGTTTTGGCCATTTCCACTAATCTCCATGAGCTACTTTCTCCCAAAACCTCATCTGGTCCTCCTCTAACCCCTCCATCTTTCCCCGCCTGAGGAGCCATGTCGGGGGTTGGGTGCGACATATGCCAATGGATGGCTTATCATGGTGGGAGCGAGTAGAACGTCGCCGGTGCCTGGAAGCGGGATAAGGCGTAGACACGGCCCCGAAACCGGAGACGAGACACACCTTATCCCGCCTGGTCACCGACTGGTTGGTGGCTGCATACTGTAGTCGTGTCATTGGTGACGAGAGCTTGGTCACCTTTACATGGCTACAGTCCCGCCGCCTGGCGGGAGATCACTGTAGCCACACCTGGTCTCATTAGCTTAATGGTATGCATGTCTCGGGATAAGGGACAACCGCCTGCTGGAGGCCGGCTCCTCTTGAATCCGCTTGGTCGAGCCTCCGCTGTCTTCCTTGGGGTCGCTGCCAGATAGGGCCCGCCTCCGGCGGGCCGTACCGACAGGCCATCGTGGGGAACAGGACTCCGCCTGCCCGGAGCAACGTCAGGGTAGACATGGTACAGTGCTCTGTCGTGCGAGGATCTTCGTCTGTACGGAGCACTGTAGCCACGCCTGTCTCGAATGTGCGAGGCATCGTTCCTTACTGTAGCCATGCTTTGACTTGTACTCTCGATGGGAGCTCGGCTGCCCTGTAGTCATGAGGTGGCCGCCTGCCCGTTGCCGCCCTCTTTGGAAGGCGGCCGTCGGGAGCCGGCCACTCGGAGCGCCATAGTCTTGGGTCACCCGCCCTCTGGCAGCCGGCCACTGAGCCAGCCGGCCCCAGAGGGCGGAGTTTCGGCTTGGGGCTCAGCTAGGCGGAGCTGTCCCAAAGTCTTGATAAATCTAGGGACTCGGGTGAGCCTACCCGTGGCCCATTACTCTGACAGTAGTCGCCGAAGCCGGTGATGCGTGGTGGTCGAGGGGCGGCGAGGTCTCAGCGGCTTCCCACCTCACCGAGCTCTGGGAGAATGTCGATCCGTCTTGCGGCTAGCCGACTGCTCAAGCTGGCCTCGCCCAGGCGGAGCTATATGGTTGATTTTGAACTTCAAAACAGGTGGCATGCCTGTTAAGCTTCCCAGGCAGCCGCCCGCCACGGATGCGCCACGCGGCGCACGTCAGCCTGGCAAGCCTGCCACCCCACATTGTGGACGGGACATGACACCGGGCTGGGCCCGCCACTTACCATGCCTCGGCAATCAGGCGGATTCACTGCGCCGGAGGGGGCGGTTGCCATTCCCACGGCCATTCACGACGGGGTAAATGCGCGCGGGAGACGGGGGATCATGGCGACGTGGGCGCAGTTAATCCCACGACCCCACGTCCCACCCCCTCGGCTACATAGCCCGGACGCTATAAGTAGGGAGGGGGGAGAGGTGTGGCGAAACTCCTGCGTCCCCTCCCACTCTTCTTCTTCTCCTCTCAGCCTCCGCTGCTGCTGCTGCCGTAGCGCCACCGCCGTTGCTCGACACCGACGCATCTCTCCTCTCTGCGCCGCCAGTTGGAGCCATGGGCAACTGGGATGGATCGACCGTGATCGAGGATCACATCGCTTTCCTCCGCGACACGCGCCGGATGTCCAGTGGGGCCTTCGTCAAGGCGCGGGTGCCGCCGGAGACGGAGATCTTGCCGGCGCCGCAGGAAGGCGAGCGGGTCGTCTTCTGCTCACATTTCCTGCGGGGCTTTGGCCTCCATGCGAGCAACTTCTTCCGCGCCTTCCTCAACTTTTACAACCTTCAGCCCCATCACCTCACGCCCAACGCCGTGACCTTGCTCTCCGCCTTCGTCATGGCGTGTGAGGGCTACCTCGGCATCCTCCCCACAATCGAGCTGTGGGGAGCATTCTTCTATGGAAAGCTCGGCACCTTCGCCAAAGAGACGGCGGCCGAGTGTGGGGGCTTCGTCGCCATGCGCCGGCCGGCGAAACGGAATGCCTTACCTGTCGTCAAGCTGGCGCAGTCGATGAAGATGTGGGAGCAGTCCTATTTCTACATCGAGAATGTGGACCCTGCTGTCAACTTCCTCAACCTGCCGGCCTACGAGGCCGCCCCCCCACCGGAGCTCGCGTCTCCTGGAAGTACAAGCCAAAGCCGGTGTCGGCGGATGCGGCGGCCGCCATCGGCCGACTCTGAGTGCTCCAAGAGTCGGAGGGCCTCATGGCCTCCGACCTTCTTGTTGCGTTCGTGGAGCGCCGGGTCCTCCCGCTCCAGAGCCGCCCTCATCCGATCTTCCAGATGGGCGGACACCGCGACCCGTGCCGGCTGTGCACAAAGGGAATGCCGCCTGCTGAAGTCTCGCGGATGGTAAACGAAATCTCTGACCTCAAGATTTCGGAGAAGGAGTGGCGGTACGGGAAGTGGCCGTACTCTCGCCACAACCTGCCTCCTGCTGTAAGTTTCTTCTTTTTATCCTTTGAACTGCTTTCTTCTGCTTTGTTTCTCTTTATGACGCCACTCTTCAAGACTTGATTCCTTCTTGGTTGCAGATTTATATGTCCAAGGCAATGTCCGCCCTCCTGGGGCTGGGTGATAACCTCCAGGCGGAAAGGGCGGAGAGTGACTTGGACGACCCCGACTTGGGGGTGGCCGCCTTGGTCGACGACGCGACAGGCGGCTGCGGCAGAGCGGACGGCGGTGGTGGAGCAGGCGGCTCCGAGGGAGGCGGTGACATGGAGGCCTGGCCTGACGACGATGAAGACGAAGATGAGTCGCGCCCTGCCTAGAGCTCCGCCACCACCGGCGCCGGCCCCTCTTCTGGGCCGCCCGCCCCAGGCGGCAAGCGCAAGCGGAAACAGGGCTCGACCCTGTTTCGCAGCGCCCCAAAGAAGCCCAAGAATCCGGCCGCGGTGACTAGGCGGAAAGAGACCGCGGCCAGGGCGACCCAATATCAAAGGCAGCCGAAGGTGCCAGTTATGGTGTCGGCGTAAGCATCATTTTCTTACTCCTTGTTTTTCATCAATCTGTCATGAAAATCCGCTGACTTGACTTCTTATTTAAGGGCCCCGCTGACCCTTGAGAAGTCGGGTGCCGGCTCGGTCCTCAGGTCGGCAGCGACCTCCTCGACCAGCCAGCGCATCGACCCGCCCGCCGACCTTCGGGAGGCGACAGAGCGGAATGCGCGGGAGGCGCGCGATGAGGCAGAGGCCGACCGCCTGGCCAAGGAGCAGGCGGACCTGTCTGCCTTGTCTGCCGCGAGGGCGCTGGCGCAGGCGGAAGCTCAGGCCGCAGAGAAGGAACGGCTCGCGGAGGCCTCCCGCCGCCAAGAGCCACTACTTGTGGCCCCCCTGAACACTGCGCCGCCTCCGCCTGATTTCGAGGTGACAGCCGGAGGTGCCGGCGGCGACTACCCGATGCGAGAGCAGGGGGCGATAACGTAGCCATGCCGGACGTCTTTGTGCCGCCGCCTCCGCCGCCGCCTCCGCCAGCCAGCGAGCCGCGGGACGAACAACCAGTGGCACCGCCGGTGCCACCGGTCAGGACTTCGGTGGCAACGGTCCTCGTTCCCGCGGTCCGCATTCCCACGCGCCGCTATCTGGAGAAGGCGGCCTCGGCGGTGCGGCCGCAGGAGATCGGCGCCTCGAGCTCGTCGGACCTTGACACCGAGGCGACCAGTGCCGCGCCCGTGGGTTGGGTACGTGGGTGTGGAACCGGCGCCCTGAACGAGGTGTCCCTTGACGTCCAGGCCAAGCTCCGGGCGAAGGCAGTGGCACTCAAGCACTGCAACGAGGCCTACTTGGAGTCACGCACCGCCATCTGGGTAAGCCGTCTTTTGGTTTTCTCTCCGAATGTTCTTCTTGGCTTCTTTCGTGGGGGCGTGCAAGCGCACCCACTGGGTGTAGTCCCCAAGTTCCGGGCCAGCTGCTGAGCAGGCGGGTCGGAACTTTAACTTGTAGTTGCCGATTGCTAATTTTCGTTTTGTTGTTTCTTCTACAGGATTATCATAACCTCCGCGCGACCGCCTACAACTCCAAGGTTCGGGAGCCGGAGGCGCAGACGGCCCATCTCACCGAAAGCCGGCGTAAGTCTCTTTCTTCTTTCTTCGTGGGGGCGCGCTTGCGCACCCGCGGGCTGTAGGCCCCGAGGTTCGGTCCGACTGCTGAGAAGTCGGGCCGAATCTCCTCAGTTGTTCTTTTTTCCTTGTTGGCTACTTCTTTTCCGCGGGGGCGCGCTGGCGCGCCCGCGGGCTATAGTCCCCGAGGTTTGGGCCAACTGCTGATCAGTCGGGCCGAATCTCCTCAGTTATTTCTTTCCTTTATCTTGTCCGCTTGACGGATGCCTTCTTCTTTTCTTTCTTTCTTCAGAGGCCAATGCCGACCTGCAGCAGCAGCTGGGCGAAGCCAAAACCGCCCTGCGTGGCAAGGAGGCGGAGTGCAGCAAGCTGGCGGAGGAGAGGGACCGCCTGGCCGCCCAACTTGCCGAACAGGCGGAAAACATCAAGGCGGCCCAGCTGAAGGCGGAGATGGTGGAGACCAGCCTCTTTGCCGAGTTTGAGCTCAAGCGCTCTGCCTGAGCCGACAAGGAGGCCCAGGTGATGGCCTGATTCAGCAGCATTAAAGACTTGGTCGATGGTTGTCAGGACCCCGACTCAATGCCACATCGATCTAGCATGTAACACCTCATATCACTTTGCGGCCTCACGCACGGTATTCCGACAGGTATCGCCCTACCTTTGCCCGGGACCGTTCGCGCCTTTTGGCACACGTATATGATGGTGTCGCTAGCATCCATATGATAAGGTGCCCGGGCTGACATGGATAGTCATAAATCCAAAGTGGCACAAACTTACAGGGACAGGCATCCATGACCCAGCATCGAACGTGTCAGTCATCAGTGAGTGAATCCAGGCTGTAGCACTGGGCTAGCAGGACTCCGGTGAACCGGGCTGTAGCGGGCTAACAGGACTACGGTATTCATCGCATGACATTTCCCCGAGGGGACAGACACAGGAACGAAGAAGGACACATGCCGGCCAGCCTAAGTGTTCCGGAGCAGTAGCAAGCTACCATGGCTCAGTGGAAACACTAGGAGACATTTCCCGGTAAGAGAGGCTACTAAGGATAAACAACTAGATAGTCAGATCCCACACATACCAAGCATTTCAATAACATACACACAATATGCTCGATATGTGCAAATACAACATGGTATCACAACATGACTCTACAACTCAAGTATTTTATTCAATAGGCTCCAAGGAGAGAGATATTACAAACATGGGTCTCACGACCCAACATTCAGAGCATACAAGTCAAAGCACAAGCGAAAGCTTAACATGTCTGAGTACAGACATCTACAAATGAAAAAGGCTGAGAAGCCTGACTATCTACCAGATCCTGCCGAGGGCACAAGATCGTAGCTGAGGTAACAAGCTAAACGTCGAAGTCCACGCGTAACTATTAGTGAGACGGAAGTCTCTGCAAAAACGTAAAATAGGCAAACGTGAGTACAAATGTACCCAGCAAGACTTACATCAGAACTAACTACATATGCATCATTATAACCAAAGGGGATGGTGGGGTTTAACTGCAGCAAGCCAGCTTTGACTCGGTGGCTATCCTAAACTACGACTGCAAGTAACTCTTTTGAGGTGGCGCACAAGAGTGCACATATTCACCATATCAATACACCACTATGGATCCGCTCCCGTCTCCCTACGAGAACGCCATCCATAGCACTCACGCTTATCTTGCGTATTTTAGAGTATCCACTTTCACTTGTCTATGAACTGTATAGGCAACCCAGAAGTCCTTTACCGCGGACACGGCTATTCAAATAGATGATGTTAACCCTGCAGGGGTGTACTTCTTCACACACGCTCTCACCACTTACCGCCATTTACACGACATGTACTCGGCAACTTTCAAGCGGAAGCCCAACGTGGGTGTCGGCCACAGCCTACCTAAACACTCAAGTCTCTATCCAGGTTTATCGCCTATTCAGGTTCCATCCGCAGGGAGTCTGGCCAAGGTTTCCACATACGGCCCCGAACGATGTGTACAGGGTTCCGTGACACCAAATGGGCGCCCGGCATACCCGGCTACATGCCTACCGCATCACAGCCCACCCCTCGGGTCAGTGCTGCCCACGGCCTCCTGCATACTACAAACACCAGAAACTACTTGCAACTCCTGGACAGAGGACAAGGGTGATTAAGAAGCCGAGACGGTCCATTGGTTTCGGGCCCAATGCGTGGTAGTAATTGTTTCATGGATCACAAACACAGAACTCAGTTCCTAAGGACGGCTACAATGAGACAACCCACCATGTACTCCTACATGGCCTCTCACCGCTATGTTTACCAAATCATGTTCACACACTTAGCTCACACACAGTAAGACATGTTCACACACCTCTGATTCATCCTCGATGAATCAGACCTGACTCAGCTCTAAGCAGTAGCAGGCATGACAAACAAGCATGAATGAGTAGGCACAACAGGGCTCAAACAACTCCTACTCATGCTAGTGGGTTTCATCTATTTACTGTGGCAATGACAGGTAATGCAGAGGATAAAGGGGTTCAGCTACCGCAGCAAGTAAGAGATGAATCGTTGTTTTCCTAATGCAATAAAAGAGAGCAGGAGCGAGAGAGTAGGATTGTATCGGAATGAACAAGGGGGTTTTGCTTGCCTGGCACTTCTGAAGATAGTATAGCTCTTCATCGGTGTCATCGATCTCATCGTCAGTATCACATCTATCGAAAGGGGACAAATACCGGCAACAGAGAAGAAATACAATCAATGCAATGCAACAATATGATGCATGAATATGACATGGCAAAATGAGTGTGTTTTGGCTAATGAAACTTAGAATAGATTAAATGAAGTTGTTTTGAACCAAGGGTTCAAATTCAAACAACATATGCGCTTATTTAAATGCCAATTAATTGAATTGTCCTAAACAGCAACTTTAAGTTGTTCCAACATGCATGAAAATGGTACAGATGGATAGATTGGATTTTTCTGATCATTTTTCATATATAATTTATTTCATTTGGAGTTACGGTTGATTTTATATGATTTTTAGAAGTCTTGGACATTTTCTAGAATTAAATAAATCAAATAGATTTATTTAAAATCCAGAAAAGCATTACTGCGTCAGCCTGACATTAGCAGTCAACGGGGCTGGTCTAGGTCAAACTGACCTGTGGGCCCTGCGTGTCAGTAGTTAGTTTAACTAACTAATATTAGTTAGCGCTAACCCTAGGTTAATTAGCAGAGCGGGCCCCACTTGTCATCGGATCAGGGGAAGTTAACCTGGGCCCACCCAGTCAAGGTCAGTGAGTCAAACCCGCCGGCGTTTAGCCGCCGGCGAGGCCAGACGCGGCGGTGGGAGTGCAATTTCGCGTTCCGGCGACCAAATGGGCGACGGGGAGTGTCTACGCGTAGCTGGGAGCAAGCCGCAGTGTTTGGTGGCGGTGGTTGGGCTCGGGGTTGCTGGAAACGTCGCTAGCGACGAGTTTGGCGGCGACCGGAGCTCGGGTGAGCTCGGACTCGTCGCTAGGGGGCACGGCGAGGCGCGTGGGTTAGTGCGTTGAGCTCCTGAGGGTGCGTTAGGGATAGTGGACAAGGTGCCGCGGCCGTTGGGTGGCCGGAGGCTCGTCGGCGACGAGCTCCGCGGAGGCGCGTGCGGGTGAGCTACGTGCAGTCGCTACGAGGCTCGAGAGAGGAAACAGGGAGGATGGGGAGGTAGCTAGGCTCACGATGGTTGCAACAAAGCTGACATTGAGGTCGGGGACGAACTGTTGCGGCGGTGACGGCAAAGGGGATCTTTGGTGCTGACAGAGTCAGGCGAGGTCGGTGCAGAGGCTTCGGGGCAAGCGAGCACTCGGGGCTCGGCTTGCTCGAAGGATAGGAGGGCGGCGGAGCTTCTGTACACGGTGGCATGGCGCAGGGACGACGGAGAGCGCGACTACGGCGACGGTGCGGCTGCGGTGGCGTCGGCCATGGTGCGGCAGAGCGAGGGAGAGGAGATGGGGAGGAAAGGGCATGTCTGTGGGTTCGGGGAAGGAGTGGGTGACCGACCCATGGCAGCAGAACGGCGAGGGGAGGAAGCAGGGCGGCGGGCAGCTGCGTGACACGTGCTGGTGTTGACGTCGAGCACCTGGCTACCTGCCTGTCCAAGCCAAGCATCTCACTGGAGCGGTGGCTGGGCTGGGCCGGCAGGTGGGCTTGCCAGGTGGGCGCTAGGTAAGCCTCTGCTTTGCTTTGTTTTTCTTTTTCTATTTTTCTGTAAGTTTGTGGCTTTATTAAAAATAGCTAGGTACTTCTAAAAATCCTGAAAATAATCAGGGGCTCTGTTTAGAATATCTCCAACAGCCCACACTTATTTTCAGAATTATTTGAGCATTCAACATATTTATTAGCATTTAAATGCCCAAATGCAATTTACATATGATTTAATTCAATGAACTTCTGTTGACCTAGAAAAATGTGCATCAATTTTGCCAGAGGTTCTAACCCAAGACAAAGAGGGTGAACTTTTTAGAAGGGCATTTCAGGTTCATTGAAAATATTTTTAGTAAGCCTTAGTTGAATTCAGAGGGGTTCTGGGGGGGGGGGGTTCTGGCTTCCCCAATTCAAGTTTCTAATGGAAAGTAGACATGATGCAACACTCTAATGCATGGACTAGCTGGGATGTGACAACTCACCCCCACTAAACAAGAATCTCGTCCCGAGATTCAAGACGTGAGGTAAGAAGACGGAGGGGCGCACAAGACCAATACAATCTTCGCGATCCAGGTTGCACCTCATAAGGTTGTTGATTTTTGCATACGTTGATCTTGACATCCTCGCTTTTAAGATCTTCATCCACGTGACAACGACGGCGGAAAGGAACTCTACTAGGATTGATCTTCTCAAAGATCGAACTATACAATCTCAACTCGCGGAATGAGATGTTGAAACATCTTGAGTTGAGACACAAAACACATTGAGAGGGATGGAAGAACAAACGACGGGGTTTGTTTTGGTGGGCAAAAATTCCACGCTTAGAAAGATGGTGGATGGTGTCAACGTGGCAAGGAAATAATTTCCATGATCCCGTAATGGGGCACCTTAAAAAAGGTGACTCGTTGAACTGCTCCCTTAAGTGGCAAAAAGAATTACTTTTGATCCATAGATCATTGAAATTCTTTATACCAGCTTAAGGCAAATCAAAATCGATCATTTGGAGGAGTGCGGTGGAATGACATACCCGGACCAGTATGGATGATGTGGATTACCTTGTTGAAGACAACACAAGGGTTGATTTTGCTTATCATCGGAGATGGATGGGACCCAAGGTAGGATGGCATAATGACGGTGCAAGCTGGGAACAAAACACAAATGCTGGGAATGATTCTAGTAACTGGGAAGAAACTCAACAACAGAGAGTGAGTCCACTGTTTGAAAATTTATAGCATAACCGAGGAATCTAGGAGCAATCCTAGTTATGACGATGATAACACCTAGTGCTTGTGCGTGCTCTCAAGAACTTGAGCATTTCCATATTCATCAAGGTTTTACCAATATCCGTGTCAAGGATCCTGGCAACACAACTTACTACCATGATGAATGGTGATGGATGATGCAGATGCAAAAGAAGATAACACCCTCTCAGATTTCACCTTAGCAGAGCCAAGGAAACAAAATCTGGATGATCGACCGAGAGACATTTAGCACTCCGCTTCTAATGTTCTCCTTGATGTGCTAGCGTAATCCATTCATAGATATGGTTTGATATCTAGAACATCAAGTAAAAGGTCGGACTTCGGGATCTAAAAAATCCATAAGGGTCAACTAGGGAGTAAATCCCACGAAATCCTTATGGGGAGGTAGCCAACTTTCTCAATCAAGAGCCTACAATAATGGGTCTTCCGGCTAGATGTGTTGGCCACGACATCCATTTTACCGGGTTACAAAGAGACCAATATTATAGTTCTTGGGAAAACGTTCCAACCATCATATCTGCCTGAGATTCAGATCTGGCTGGTGTCGGGATATTCTAGACTCATCAAGTCTAGAAAGAGAAATGAAAGTTTGCAACACAAATCGACGAGACGGCGTTGCGAGAATCTCGGGGAATGAACTACGGTAGCAAACTCCAAAACATAAGCCGTTTCTGCTACATACATGTGAACATGCTATCGCAGACAAGCATGACCACGTAGTAGTCTTATAATAAAACACTACCGAGTTCTGGTGGGGAACCATCATTGAGGATATCGGAATCTTGTGCATGACCTAGGATAGCACAACAACTCCTTTCTCTTGAACAAGTCAGTCAGTGGCTTAGTGTGCTACGGAATTCATATGGAATGAAGATGATCAGTCTAACGGACCACAGAATACTTCGCATGTGCATAACTGACTTGGGATGATTCCAGAGGAGGTAAAAACATGCTTTCTCGAATTCACGGCGGCAACTAGCATCAAATGCACATTAATTAGAGGAAGTCACTTCTTTCATTCGAACATATACTTCACGAACGGGTCATGAATATAATGCTTATATAAATTCCCAATACTAACTGGATGTTCAGCACAAATCACGGAGAAGATAAAAATGTTGCTGATGGGTTCAACAACAATTCATCCAGGTTTCCATGTAAGTGGAATTCCATAATTATGTGAACAAGTGATAGCATTGGTCAGACCCAAGAGATATAATGGTGTATGCTCGAGGGATCGACCACGAGTAAGACAACATTAAGAATATCGTTGGTTCTGATTTGATTTGACGATAACCCATACTCAAATCAGAGATTCAATAAGACAATAGGTCCAACAATTTACCACGAGGATTAATCAATGAAGATATCATCTTTCTTCAATACACACACAAAGATATCCCTTTGGAATGAACTGAGTCGGACAAGCTTTTACCTTCCAACTCTCCAAGTTGTTGTTCAGCATAACCAACTAGCTCAGGGGTACCCAACACAAATTCTTGGAGAAGGGGTGGTTTACAGGAATAAACCAACTTGATCACGAACTCAACATAGCGGTCAGGTGACGACCTGGTGATACTTCTGAGAAGATATTCAGAAAATCATGAACCACCAATATGTTACTAAGCTCGAGAACACTTGCTTTTAAGGGCAAGACGATATGAACAAATGAGCAAGGGATTGACACAATCCTAACTCATTGATTGAAAAGTGCATCGGAAATAAGGACTAGGTAGCACAATCAACCTTAGGGTGGTGATTCAATAATCAACACGCTAGGAATGAGGTTATCATCCATTTAACTACCAAGCAACAGAGTTGCTGGGAGTATAGATTTCACACATCATGATTCACTTGTCGGCGTTCCAGTTGCAACAACACGGGAGCCGAGAAATGAATAATGAGGGTGAGAAATATCACTGTATCAAGAGTTCATAGAATGGTGTGCAATTCCCGTGATAATCTTAATATAAAGATGGTAATACTACAAGGTAGAGCAGAACAAAAGCTAGATTAGCAATTTGATCTGCGGAGCACAACTACTTTGACCCAATCCTGGAAATGGATGAGATACAGGAGTTTGTTTCTCCTAGTCATTCTGGAATAGAATGGCTTCACAGACCACAAGAGTAATAGGCATCGATAACACGAATGCATAATCACTCCTGACTATCAATTGATAGACAAGGATCGGAATACAACTAAGGGGGGACAACTCAAAGGAACATATGATTTTCTGAGTTGTGGATGCATAGATTAATATGTCGAACCAAGTTCAACAAGTTTCTTCGGGATAATCCATGCAGAGAGGTAGAACTGGCAGAGTCGCAACATAGAATCGAGAACTCATCGAGAGCACTTTTGTTGTGATCTTTCGGTTCAAAGAACTTCTGCCATATTGGTTCATTGTATTGGAAGAAGGATATACCACGAATCTCGAGGACTATCGCAAAGGTTACTAATAACCTAAGGGAGCTAGCAATTACTATCAACATGAAGTAAGTAGGGTGAATCTCGGGTTCAAAACCCAGAAGTGGAATACCTACATACTAAGTGGCATCACGGGATGCTTTCGAGAATGATGGCCAGAGTCATCACACTAGAAACACATATCATGGATAGATCACTAGATGATCCCCTAAGACACCTAGGGTCATAGTAATAGCTCCAACATATATGTCGAGGCAACAGAGTACCTCAACTCACTGATTTGTGTGATTAATCTGACCAAAAGGGACATCGGAACGGGAAGAAGGGATTTGCAAATGCATCAGACTATTTAGAAACCTGGGATGACTCGGACAGCATAACGGTTGTAAATGCTTCAAAAGATTGGAGACATGCTACAAAAATGGTGGCATAACCACTCAGAAGCACAATATCAAGGTTTCGAGATCAATAGTTAACATACAGAGGTAGAAACTGAACTGAGGCTTAAATCCAACAATCTTATGGGTCTACTGATTAGTAACACGTGATCCTGATAGAAAGAAGAGAAAGCCTAGTTCCTTAACCCCGTAGGAAAGATAAGATGACTCAGATCAGAAGGGCATGAGGTAAAGAAGTAGAGCCTTACATTCCATCCCACAATCAATTCCCCTACATATAACTAAAGCATTTCTAGACTCAACTTCGACCAGTTTGGCTTGGAGAACCTACAAGCAGTCAAGATCTGATACCAAAGCTGTCAGGACCCCGACTCAATGCCACATCGATCTAGCATGTAACACCTCATATCACTTTGCGTCCTCACGCACGGTATTCCCACGGGTGTCGCCTTACCTTTGCCCGGGACCATTTGCGCCTTTTGGCTCACGTATATGATAGTGTCGCTAGCATCCATATGATAAGGAGCCCGGGCTGACATGGCTAGTCGTAAACCCAAAGTGGCACAAACTTACAGGGACAGGCATCCATGACCCAGCATCGAACGTGTCGGTCATCAACGAGTGAATCCAGGCTGTAGCACTGGGCTAGCAGGACTCCGGTGAACCGGGCTGTAGCGGGCTAACAGGACTCCGGTATTCATCGCGTGACATTTCCCCGAGGGGACAGACACAGGAACGAAGAAGGACACATGCCGGCCAGCCTAAGTGTTCCGGAGCAGTAGCAAGCTACCATGGCTCAGTGGAAACACTAGGAGACGTTTCCCAGTAAGAGAGGTTACTAAGGATAAACAACTAGATAGTCAGATACCACACATACCAAGCATTTCAATAACATACACACAATATGCTCGATATGTGCAAATACAACATGGCGTCACAACATGACTCTACAACTCAAGTATTTTATTCAATAGGCTCCAAGGAGCGAGATATTACAAACATGGGTCTCACGACCCAACATTCAGAGCATATAAGTCAAAGCACAAGCGAAAGCTTAACATGTCTGAGTACAGACATCTACAAATGAAAAAGGCTGAGAAGCCTGAGTATCTACCAGATCCTGCTGAGGGCACAAGATCGTAGCTGAGGTAACAAGCTAAACGTCGAAGTCCAAGCGGAACTATTAGTGAGACGGAAGTCTCTGCAAAAATGTAAAATAGGCAAACGTCAGTACAAATGTACCCAGCAAGACTTACATCAGAACTAACTACATATGCATCATTATCAACAAAGGGGATGGTGGGGTTTAACTACAGCAATCCAACTTTGACTCGGTGGCTATCCTAAACTATGACTGCAAGTAACTCTTTTGAGGTGGCGCACACGAGTCCACATATTCACCATATCAATACACCACTATGGATCCGCTCCCGTCTCCCTACGAGAACGCCATCCATAGCACTCACGCTTATCTTGCGTATTTTAGAGTATCCACTTTCACTTGTCTATGAACTATACAGGCAACCCAGAAGTCCTTTACCGCGGACACGGCTATTCGAATAGATGATGTTAACCCTACAGGGGTGTACTTCTTCACACACGCTCTCACCACTTACCGCCGTTTACACGACATGTACTCGGCAACCTTCAAGCGGAAGCCCAACGTGGGTGTCAGTCACAGCCTACCTAAACACTCAAGTCTCTATCCAGGTTTATCGCCTATTCAGGTTCCATCTGCAGGGAGTCCGGCCGAGGTTTCCACATACATCCCCGAACGATGTGTACAGGGTTCCGTGACACCAAACGGGCGCCTGACATACCCGACCACGTGCCTACCGCATCACAGCCCACCCCTCGGGTCAGCGCTGCCCACGGCCTCCAGCATACAACAAACGCCAGAAACTACTTGCAACTCCTGGACAGAGGACAAGGGTGATTAAGAAGCCGAGAGGGTCCATTGGTTTTGGGCCCAATGCATGGTAGTAACTGTTTCATGGGTCACAAACACAGAACTCAGTTCCTGAGGACGGCTGCAATGAGACAACCCCCCATGTACTCCTACATGGCCTCTCACCGCTATCTTTACCAAATCATGTTCACACACTTAGCTCACACACAGTAGGACATGTTCACACACCTCCGATTCATCCCCGATGAATCAGACCTGACTCAGCTCTAAGCAGTAGCAGGCATGACAAACAAGCATGAATGAGTAGGCACAACAGGGCTCAAACAACTCCTACTCATGCTAGTGGGTTTCATCTATTTACTGTGGCAATGACAGGTAATGCAGAGGATAAAGGGGTTCAGCTACCGCAGCAAGTAACAGATGAATCGTTGTTTTCCTAATGCAGTAAAAGAGAGCAGGAGCGAGAGAGTAGGATTGTATCAGAATGAACAAGGGGGTTTTGCTTGCCTGGCACTTCTGAAGATAGTATAGCTCTTCATCAGTGTCATCGATCTCATCGTCGGTATCACATCTATCGAAAGGGGACAAATACCGGCAACAAAGAAGAAATACAATCAATGCAATGCAACAATATGATGCATGAATATGACATGGCAAAATGAGTGTGTTTTGGCTAATGAAACTTAGAATAGATTAAATGAAGTTGTTTTGAACCAAGGGTTCAAATTCAAACAACATATGCGCTTATTTAAATGCCAATTAATTGAATTGTCCTAAACAGCAACTTTAAGTTGTTCCAACATGCATGAACATGGTACATATGGATAGATTGGATTTTTCTGATCATTTTTCATATATAATTTATTTCATTTGGAGTTACGGTTGACTTTATATGATTTTTAGAAGTCGTGGACATTTTCTGGAATTAAATAAATCAAATAGATTTATTTAAAATCCAGAAAAGCATTACTGCATCAGCCTGACGTCAGCAGTCAACGGGGCTGGTCCAGGTCAAACAAACCTGTGGGCCCTGCGTGTCAGTAGTTAGTTTAACTAACTAATATTAGTTAGCGCTAACCCTAGGTTAATTAGTAGAGCGGGCCCTACTTGTCATAGGCTTAGGGGAAGTTAACCTGGGCCCACGCAGTCAAGGTCAACGGGTCAAACCCGCCGGTGTTTAGCCGCCGGCAAGGCCATACGCGGTGGTGGGAGTGCAATTTCACGTTCCAGTGACCAAATGGGCGGCGGGGAGTGTCTACGCGTAGCTGGGAGCAAGCCGCAGTGTTTGTTGGCGGTGGTTGGGCTCGGGGTTGCCGGAAACATCGCCGGTGACGAGTTTGGCAGCGACCGGATCTCGGGTGAGCTCAGACTCGTCGCTAGGGGGCACGGCGAGGCGCGTGGGTTAGTGCGTTGAGCTCCTGAGGGTGCGTTAGGGCTAGTGGACAAGGTGGCGCGGCCGTTGGGTGGCCGGAGGCTCGTCGGTGACGAGCTTTGCGGCGGCGCCTGCGGGTGAGCTACGTGCAGTCGCTACGGGGCTCGAGAGAGGAAACGGGGAGGATGGGGAGGTAGCTAGGCTCATGGCGGTTGCAACGAAGCTGACGTCGAGGTCGGGGACGAACTGTTGCGGCGGTGAAGGCAAAGGGGATCTTCGGCGGTGAGGGAGTCGGGCGAGGTCAGTGCAGAGGCTTCGGGGCAAGCGAGCGCTCGGGGCTCAGCTTGCTCGAAGGAGAGGAGGGCGGCGGAGCTTTTGGACACAGTGGCACGGCGCAGGGACGACGGAGAGCGCGACTACAGCGACGGTGCGGCTGCGGTGGCGTCGGCCATGGTGCAGGAGAGCGAGGGAGAGGAGATGGGGAGGAAAGGGCATGTCTGTGGGCTCTGGGAAGGAGTGGGTGACCGACCCAGGGCGGCATAATGGCGAGGGGAGGAAGCAGGGCGGCGGGCAGCTGCATGGCGCACGCTGGTCCTGACGTCGAGCACCTGGCTGCCTCCCTGGCCAAGCCAGGCAGCTCGCTGGAGCGGTGGCTGGGCTGGGCCGGCAGGTGGGCTTGCCAGGTGGGCCCCAGGTAAGCCTCTGCTTTGCTTTGTTTTTCTTTTTCTATTTTTCTTTAAGTTTGTGGCTTTATTAAAAATAGCTAGGTACTTCTAAAAATCCTGAAAATAATCAGGGGCTCTGTTTAGAATATCTCCAACAACCCACACTTATTTTCAGAATTATTTGAGGATTCAACATATTTACTAGCATTTAAATGCCCAAATGCAATTTACATATGATTTAATTCAATGACCTTCTGTTGACCTAGAAAAATGTGCACAAATTTTGCCAGAGGTTCTAACCCAAGACAGAGAGGGTGAACTTTTTAGAAGGGCATTTCAGGTTCATTGAAAATATTTTTAGTAAGCCTTAGTTGAATTCAGAGGGGTTCTGGGGGGGAGGGGTTCTGGCTTCCCCATTTCAAGTTTCTAATGGAAAGTAGACATGATGCAACACTCTAATGCATGGACTAGCTGGGATGTGACAATGGTAAGCCCTATTCTCTTAGTTTCTTGCTTTGAGTAATCAGCCCTTGCTTATAGCCTTGGCCGTTTTCTTCTTCTGCCCAGACAGATTTCTTCCCGGGCCATGCTGTAGCCGCTACCCAGATGATTAAGGCACATCACGAGGAGCGAAGGGCAGAGGGTGCGCAGATCGCCGCTGATGCCCCCCGGACCCTTTGTGAACATGTTCTCAGCATTCATGCCCGGCTTTGGCCTGCTCACCGCTTGCTGCGCCGCGTGCAGCGCATCGGAGCCCAGGCGGTCTCCGCCCTCTGGCCAGGCTTGCCGTCTCCACGCACCCCAAGTCGGACTGCCGACTGGCTGGAGGTGGCGGCCGGCCGCCTGGAGGCCCGGAAGGGCTCAGCAGCCCGGGCAGGAGCGTGCCGGGCCTTGGAATTCGTCAAGGCGTTGTACCCTGGGCTAGATCTAGCCCAGTTAGCCACGTTCCGACTGGAGGCGCATGAGTAGCTGGCGGTGGTGGAAGCTGAGCTTGTCAGCAGGGCAGCGGAGATCGCCGACTTCACCGACACCAGTGTCTTCGTCCTGGAGGTGGTCGAGGAAGGCGGTGAAGCTCCGCACGAGTGGCTTGGGCTAAACCCAGAAGACAGCAAAGACTCCACTGAAGTCATGGACTCCAGCGACGAGGGGGAGGACGGGGAGGAAGAAGAAGAGGAGGAGGAGGAGGAGAAGGAAGACGAGAGTGACGTCGAGATGCCGGAGGTCGGGGCGGACGGTCAGCCCCAACCTGACCGGGCCTCAAGAAACAAGGCACGCACCAAGGTGCCGCCCGCTACTGTAGGCGTTCAAGTGGGGGCGGACCCGCCGCCCGCTCCTCCGATGGATGCTACCGACTCCGTCCTCCAGCACTCCAATGCTCCGCCTGCTGCCGGCGATCCCTCTGCTCAGACGGAGCCGCCTACCGCGCCAGGTGGCGCGGCCGACTCCAACGTTCAGCCGGAGCCCTTGGCCACGCCATCCGGCACCGGCCAGCCGGATCTTTCTGCCGCACCAACCGGCACCGCCCAGCCGGAGTTCTCTGCTGCGCCTTATGATTTTATCTGTTTTCTGCTTGCTACTCTGAACACTTTGGTTAAATTCGCACAATTCCACCCTCGGGGTGTATATCAAACTCTGTTTGAATGCTGGCCAGAGGCCTTTATCCATGTAAAAATATTTTATCATTGCTTATGCTTGTTGTGCCGACCTCCACTCTTATTTCCTTTTTCTCCTTGATTTTTTCCTTTGCCGCCAACCCTTTGGCTTTGCTTTCACCGGCCAGGCGGCCGCTCTACGGACCATGGCTGGTTTGAGCACTCCAGCCGTTTGTGAGGGGGGCTAGGTTTGAACCATTCGGAGCTTTGGGTGGTAAGGTGGAGGCCGGCCGTCTGCTGCCAAGCAGCCAGACGGCTAGGTGCGATGTCGCCTGCTACTATATGTGCTTTCTTCCTTAGTCGTTTTTTCGTGTGGGGCACCTTTTTGCACCCGTTGCCCGCCATGCAGTCGTTCTGCAAGCTGTGGCTTCTGACAAAGGAAGCTTTTGGTGCCAGCACACTACTTGTCCGGCTGCAGGAGGCGGCATATTGTAGAAGGCGGCGAGGCTCCGGGCCGACTAGTCAAACCCGGTGCCAGGCGGAAGAAAAAGACTATACATTGTCATAGGCATGATACTTATCATATAGATAAAAGAGGGCAGTCCCCGAGCTCTTCTCGGGGGACCCGAAGTCTTTATACATAGTACAAAAGGTAGCGTGATACATACTGCTTTCAACTGTAAAACCTTCGGAGGAGGTTTGCGTTCCACGGCCTCTCTGTTTCTTTGCCTGAATCATCTCTCTTGCATGCTCTGGGCTTCTGGGCATCGATCAGATAGTAGGCATCGTTGCCCAACACCTTACTGATGATCAAAGGGCCTTCCCAAGGTGCCGAGAGCTTGTGCTGTCCGGCTGTTCGTTGGATCAGTCAGAGCACAAGGTCTCCCTCCAGGAAGGACCTTGGCTTCACCTT
The DNA here is from genome assembly GCF_002162155.2 of Triticum dicoccoides. NCBI lineage: Eukaryota > Viridiplantae > Streptophyta > Magnoliopsida > Poales > Poaceae > Triticum > Triticum dicoccoides. The sequence goes on from NC_041393.1 coordinate 168,695,205, forward strand.
GTGGTTGTAGTATCAGCGCAGACTCTGCTGGTAGATGTCCGACCTGCTGAGTGCCAACAGCCGGCCCTCTTCCAGCAAGTTGACACCGTTTTCTCGTGCCTCCTTGGCGTCTGCCTCGGTGTACATGGTGACCCTTGGGGAGTCGAATTCGATATCCGTCGGGATGACGGCTTCGGCACCGTAGATGAGGAAGAAAGGCGTGAATCATGTTGATTTGTTGGGAGTTGTGTGCAAGCTCCAGAGGATGGCCGACAGTTCGTCGAGCCAGCAGTCGGCCGAACGCTCCAGAGGCTCGACCAGCCGGGGCTTGAGGCCGGACAAAATGAGGCCGTTTGCGCGTTCCACCTGGCTGTTTGGCTGGGGGTGGGCAACGGACGCTAAGTCCAGGCGGATGCCCTGTGTTGCACAAAAACGGGCCAAGGCTCCCTTGGCGAAGTTGGTGCCATTGTCGGTGATGATACTGTGCGAGATGCCATACCGTGTGGTGATGTCGGTGATGAAGGTCACGGCAGTCGGCCCATTCAGCTTCTTGATTGGTTTTGCCTCTATCCACTTGGTAAACTTGTCCACCGCAACCAGCAAGTGGTTCATGCCACCGCGGGCCATCTTGAATGGTACCACCATATCCAATCCCCACACGACAAAGGGCCAGGTTATGGGAATGGTCTTGAGTGCAGAAGCCGGTAGGTGTGGCTTGGAGCGGAACCTCTGGCACCCTTGACACTTCTGAACTAGCTCCTTGGCCTCTTCCAGGGCAGTGGGCCAGAAGAAACCATGGAGGAAAGCTTTGGCCACTAGGGCTCTCAAAGCCGCGTGGTGGCCACACTCACCCTGATGGATATCTCTGAGTATTGCTTGGCCTTGGTCCGACTCCACACACCGCTGGTAAACTCCTGTGACGCTTCTTTGCACCAGCTCTCTGTTGACTATGGTGTAAGCTGCAGCTCGCCTCTGCACCTGTCGGGCTGAGACTTCATCGGTTGGCAGCTCTTTATTCACCAAGAACTTGAGGATTGGCTGGGCCCATGAGGGCGCCGCAATTTCTTTGACTGCGATTACTGCAACTTGAATGAGGGCGGCTGGGAGGGGAGGTGGCGGGTTGGCAGCTGCTTCCGCCTGCTGTGTTGGAAAAGTCCCCGGGCCGACTGATAAAGTCCCCGGGCCGGGTTCTGAAGTCCCCGGGCCGGGCGCGGCTGAAGCAGTCCCCGGGCCGCCTGTCGAGATCCCAGTGCCGGCCTCTGGGGCCCTCAAGTTGGATCTGACTGCATCGGGAAGGGCTGGCACAAAGATGGAGTCTGAATCAGGAGACGCCTTGACAGACGACTTCAGAAGGCAGCATAGGGCAACGCCGGCTGGTATTGCTTGTCGGGTGGAGCCAATCCGTGCCAGAGCATCTGCTTGCTCGTTGTCATTTCTTGGCACGTGAAGGAACTCGCACCCATCAAAGTATCCGCTGAGTTGCTGCACGAGGAAGCGGTAGCTTGCCATGTTTGCATCCTTGGCGTCCCAATCGCCTGACGCCTGCTGGACCACCAAGTCGGAGTCACCATAGCACAGGATCCGGCAGATGCCGAGTTCCTTGGCAAGCTGGAGCCCATGTATGAGTGCCTCATATTTTGCTATGTTGTTGGAGGCGGTGAAGTGGACTTGCAACACGTATTTGAGCTTGTCACCTCTAGGAGAGGTGAGGACGATGCCGGCTCCTAGGCCAGTGCACATTTTTGAGCCATCGAAATGCATCCGCCAATGAGTGGAGTCTGGTGCAGGCGACAAATATTGGGTCTCGGCCAATCGACGAGGAAGTCAGCCAACACTTGTGATTGGATGGCGGTGCGAGGCTGGTAGTAGATGGTGTAAGGGGCCAGATCAATAGCCCACTTGGCCACTCGGCCTGAGGCGTCTCAGCTCCCAATGATCTCAGCGAGTGGAGCAGTGCAGACAATAGTTATTGGGTGCTCTTGGAAGTAGGGCTTCAGCTTCTTGGCGGCGAAGTGCACGCTGTAACACATCTTCTGGTAGTGGGGGTAGTTTTGCTTGGAGGCGGACAATACTTCGCTCAAGTATTACACCGGTCTCTGGACCGGCAATGCTTTGTCCTTCTCCTTGCGCTCTACCACTATGACTATGCTGACAACCCGAATGGTGGCTGCAATGTAGAGGAGCATGGGCGCCTTCTTAGTCGGAGCCGCCAGGACAGGCGGGGTTGCCAACATCTTCTTGAGTTGGAGAAATGCTTCGTCCTCCTTGTCGTTCCACTCAAAAAAAGTGGTCTTCTTCATGAGTTGGTACAGGGGAAGGGCCTTCTTGCCTAGCCGACTGATCAAACGGCTGACTGACGCCAAGCAGCCGGTGAATTTATGCACGTCCAGCAGTCGGGTGGGCACTTTCATCATCTCAATTGCTTTGATCTTCATGGGATTGCACTCTATGTCGCGCTCTGAGACCAGGAAACTGAGGAGCTGGCCAGCTGGTACTCCAAAGACACATTTCTCCAGGTTGAGCTTGATCTGGAATCGACGCAGGTTTTCAAAGGTGTCACATCCCTAGCTTCAGGCATTGCTCTAGCCTAGCTTCATGTGTGCATCATGTCTATATTTTTGAAACTTGAATTGAGGAATATTGGAAGCCTCAAAACCCTAAATAAAAGAGGGGCAAAAACCCTAGAAATCTCATTCATTGCTCCAAAAGGCTCTTCTTAAATGTTTGATAATTTTTGGTAAGGGTTCTGGTCCCAATCAAGATATTGAACATTTTTAAGGATTTATTTTTGGGACTTTGAATTTAAATCATTAGCTATTTGAATTTGAATTATATTCATATAATTAGAATATAATTTAAATACCCCTGAAATATTTTATAAGCTTTTGGAAAAGTCCATCTAGCATTATAAAATATTCAGAGGAGTTTTTGGCATTGTTTGAATTATTTTTTTAAATTCAAAACAGTGGCAAAATAAATTAAATAAAACAAAACAGAACAGAAATAAAAAAAAAGAAGAGAAACCTACCTGGCCCAGTTCCTCCAGCCACTTACCTGGTGGCCAACAGGACCGGCCCAGCGTGGCCCAGCCCACCTCCTCCTGTCTTCTTCCTCCTGCCAGTAGGCAGAGGGGAAGCGTGGCGTGCGCGCGGGCGTTCCCGGCCACCTCCTGCTTGCCGACGATCCCCTGGACGCGTGGACGACTTCCGCGTGTCGTCCCGATCCCGCTGACACCCTCGCTCACTCTCCCCCTCCTCTGCTCTCTCCCTGCACGCGCCCGAGCGGAGCTCGTCGTCGCCGACGCCGTTCGCCGTAGCCACCGTGCTCCTCACTGCCACCCGAAGTGCCCAGGAGATCCGCCTCGACCACCTCTTCCTCCTCGCCGAGAAGCGCACCGCGGGAGCCCCTGCAACGTCGCCACCGCCGTCGTCTTCCACCTCCAGCGCCCGAGCTCGCCTCCGGTCGATTCAGCGCTGCTAGGACCTCCCCGAGCTCGCTGACCTCCTCTACGGCACCGCTGTGAGCTCCTACGCCTCCCCTCCCTCTTCCCCCCTTCGATTGCGCCCTGTAGCACCGATCCCACCGGAGTCGCGAGCTTGGCTCCGCCGGCGATGTCGCCGCCGTCACTGCAGACAGCAAGGCTCGAAACCGAGCACGGCACCGTGCTCCTAGCATCCTCAGGAGCTCGGCGAGCCCCTTAACCATCCCTCCCGTCCTCTGTGGCCTCGCCCCGCTCGAACCCGAAGCTCCGGCCGCCGCCGCAAGCCCCACTCCGGCGAGCGCTGACCACCCCGCGTCCTTCCGTCGCCTTCTCCGGATGCGCACGAGCACTAGGAACCCACAGAGCCTCTCCGCGCGGCGTTTGGACGCCGGAGCAAGAAACCCGAGGGTCTCCGCCGTCTCGGCCTCGCCGGCGTCAAGCCGCCGGCGGGTTAGGCCCCGCTGACCAGGGGTTTGACCCCCCCTGGGTCGATGACAGGTGGGGCCAGCCCCCCTGTTAATTAGTTTAGTCTATTTTAACTAATTACCCCCTCTGCTGACACTGACATGCGGGCCCAGGCTCTAATTAAATTAGGTTAGTTAGTTAGTCACTGACGTGTGGACCCCACACGTCAGGTTTGACTCTGGGCGACCCAGTTGACCTGCTGACGTCATGATGATGTCAGGCTGACGCAATAAGTATTTCTGGATTTAAAAATAATCAGGAAATTCTAGAAAATGCCTAAAACTTCAATAAATCATAGAAAATTAACCGTAACTCCAAATTAAATAAATTATATATGAAAAATTATCAGAAAAATTCAAGGAATCCATCTGTACCATTTTCATGCATGTTAGAACAACTTATAGCTGCTGTTTAGCACAAATCAATTAAATGGCATTTGAATAATCACATATGGAGTTTGAATTTGAATCTTGTATTCAAACCAACTTCATTTAATCTGTTGCTAGTTGCATTAGCTCAAAACACATTCATTTTGCCATGTCATGATCATGCATTATATTGTGCATTGCATTGATTGTGTTCCCTTTTGTGTTGCCGGTATTTGTCCCCTCTCGATAGACGTGATACCGATGATGTGATCGTTGACACTGATGAAGACTCAATGCTATCTTCAGAAGTGCCAGGCAAGCAACACCCCCTTGTTCATTCCGATAAAATCCCACTCTCTCGCTCCTGCTCTCCTTTACTGCATTAGGACAACAACGATATACTTGTTACTTGCTGCGGTAGCTAAACCCCTTTATCCTCTGCATGACCTGTCATTGCCACAGTAAATAGATGAAACCCACTAGCATGAGTTGGAGTTGTTTGAGCCCTGTTGTGCCTACTCATTCATGCTTGTTTGTCATGCCTGCTACTGCTTAGAGTTGAGTCAGGTCTGATTCATCGGGGATGAATCAGAGGCGTGTGAACATGTCCTACTATGGGTGAACTAAGTGTGTGAACACGATTTGGTAAAGGTAGCGGTGAGAGGCCATGTAGGAGTACATGGTGGGTTGTCTCATTGCAGCCGTCCTCAGGAACTGAGTTCTGTGTTTGTGATCCATGACCAGCTACTACCACACATTGGAATGCTTAAGTGCCCCTCTCGACTTATTAATCAACATGATCTCTGTCCAGGAGTTGCAACTAGTTTCTGGTGTTTGTAGGTAGTGTTAGTAGTCTACCAAGTGGCACCCGGTACAGGTGGGCTTGGGACAGACTAGGCACAGTGGACCGGTGTACCAAGTGGCACCCGGTTGGTGGGCTTGGGAACCCTGCACACATCGTTTGGGGCCGTGAGCGACACCCCGGTCGGATCTCCTTGCGGATGGAACCCGAATAGGCGATAAACCTGGACTAGAGACTTGTTCGGTTAGTCAGGTCGTGGCCGACTCCCTCGCCCGGCTTCCGCTTGAAGGTTGCCGAGGTACATGACGTGTACAGGGCGATAAGTGGCGAAAGCGTGTGTGAAGAAGTACACCCCTGCAGGGTTAACATCATCTATTCGAATAGCCGGATTCCTCGGATATGGAAACTTGGACCCCTTGCATAGTTCATAGACAAGTGAAAGTGGATACTCTAAAATACGCAAGATAAGCGTGAGTGCTATGGATGGCGTTCTCGTAGGGAGACGGGAGCGGATCCATAGTGGTGTATTGATATGGTGGATATGTGGACTCGTGTGCGCCACCTCAAAAGAGTCGCTTGCAGTCGTAGTTAGAATAGCCACCGAGTCAAAGCTGGCTTGCTGCAGTTAAACCCCACCACCCCTTTGTTGATAATGATGCATATGTAGTTAGTTCTGATGTAAGTCTTGCTGGGTACATTTGTACTCACGTTTGCCTATTTTATGTTTTTTGCAGAGAGACTTCAGTCTCACTAGTAGTTCCGCTTGGACTTCGACGTTTAGCTTGATACCTCAGCTACGATCTTGTGCCCTCGGCAGGATCTGATAGATAGTCAGGCTTCTCAGCCTTTTTCATTTATAGATGTCTGTACTTAGACATGATAGCTTCCGCTTGTGCTTTGACTTGTATGCTCTGATTGTTGGGTCATGAGACCCATGTTTGTAATGTCTCGCTCCTCGGAGCCTATTGAATAAACTACTTGAGTCGTAGAGTCATTTTGTGATGCCATGTTGTATTGCACATATCGAGCATATTGTGTGTATGTTATTGAAATGCTTGGTATGTGTGGGATCTGACTATCTAGTTGTTTATCTTTAGTAGCCTCTCTTACCGGGAAATGTCTCCTAGTGTTACCGCTGAGCCATGGTAGCTTGCTACTGCTTTGGAACACTTAGGCTGGCCGGCATGTGTCCTTCTTCGTTCCTGTGTCTGTCCCTTCGGGGAAATGTCACGCTTTGAGTACCGGAGTCCTGTTAGCCCGCTACAGCCCGGTTTACCGGAGTCCTGCTAGCCCAGTGCTACAGCCCGGACCCACTTGCTGATGACCGACACGTTCGAAGCTGGGTCATGAATGCCTGTCCCTGTAAGTCTGTGCCACTTTGGGTTTACGACTAGTCATGTCAGCCCGGGCTCCTTATCATATGGATGCTAGCGACACTATCATATACGTGAGCCAAAAGGCGCAAACGGTCCCGGGCAAAGGTAAGGCGACACCCGTGGGGATACCGTGCGTGAGGCCGCAAAGTGATATGAGGTGTTACCAGCTAGATCAATGTGACATCGAGTCGGGGTCCTGACAGCGTTGGTATCAGAGCTTGACTGCCTGTAGGATTACCAAGCCAAACTGGTCGAAGTTGAGTCTAGAAATTCTTTAGTTATATGTAGGGGAATTGATTGTGGGATGGAACGTAAGGCTTTTTTTACTCCTTATACCTTATGCCTTCTGATCTGAGTCATCTTATCTTTCCTACGGGGATTAAGAACTAGGCTATCTCTTCTTTCTATCAGGATCACGTGTTACTAATCCGTAGACTTATAGATTGTTGGATTTAAGCTTGAGTTCAGTTTCTACTACTTCCGTACGTTAATTGTTGATCTCGAAACCTTGACATTGTGCTTCTGAGTGGTTATGCCACCATTTTTGTGAATGTCTCAAATCTTTCTGAGCATTTACAGCCGTTATGCTGTCCGAGTCATCCCAGGTTTCTAAGTAGTCTGATGCACTTGCAAATTCCTTCCTCCCGTTTCAATGTTCCTTTGGGCCAGATTAACCACACTAATCAGTAAGTTGAGGTACTCTGTTACCTTGACATATATGTTGGAGATATTATTATGATCCTAGGTGTCTTAGGGGATCACCTAGTAATTTAGCCATGATTGGTGTCCCAGTGTGATGATTCTGGCCATCATTCTCGAAAGCATCCCGTGATGTTATTAGTTAGTAGGCATTCTATTTCTGGGTTTTGAACCCGAGATTCACTCTACTTACTTCATGTTGATAGTGTTTACTAGTTCCTTCAGGATATTAGTAACTTTGTGATAGTCCTCGAGGTCCGTGGTATTTCCTTCTTCCAAATACTATGAACCGCTTATGGCAGATGTTTATTGGATCAAAAGATCACAATTAGAGTACTCTTGAGGAGTTCTCCATTCATAAATCATGACTCTGCCAGTTCTACCTTTCTGCATGGGTTATCCAGAAGAAATATGTTGAACTTGGTTCGACATACTAATCTATGCATCCACAACTCAGAAATATTATATGTTCCTTTGAGATGTTCTCTTTAGTTGCATTCTGACCCTCGTCTATCAATTGATAGTCAAGAGTATGCGTGCATTCGTTTATCGATGCCTATTACTCTTGTGGTCCGTCAAGCCATTCTATCGCGGAATGACTAGGAGAAACAAACTCCAGTACCTCTTCCATATCTAGGATGGGGTCAAAGTAGTTGTATTCCGCAGATCAAATGCCAATCCAGCTTTTGGTTCTGTTCTACCTTGGAGTATTAACCCCTTTATGTCAGAATTGTCATGAGAACTGCACCAACTCTCATGAATTTTGACGTAGTAATACTTCTCACCATCATTAGTCATTCCTCGGCCATCGTGTTGATGCAACCGGAATACCGACAAATGAATTGTGATGTGTGAAATCAATACTCCCAGCAACCTCGTTGCTTGGTAGTTAAAGGATAATAATTTCAATCTTAGCATGTTGGTTGTTGAATCATCCCTCTAAGACTGATCGTGCTACCTAGTCCTTATTTCGGTGCACCCTTCGATTGATGAGCTAGGATCTTGTCAAGTCCTCACTCATTTGATCATATCGTCTTGCCCCAAAAGCAAGATTGTTCTCGAGCTTAGTAACATATCGGTGGTTCGTGATTTTCTGAATGTCTTCTCAGAAGTATTACCAGGTTGTCACCTGACCGCTATGTTGAGTTCGTGATCAAGTTGGTTTATCCTGTAAACCATCCTTTCTCCAAGAATCCGTCTTGGATATCCCTGAGCTAGTTGGTTAAGCTAGACAACAACTTGGAGGGTTGGAAGATAAAAGCTTGCCTGACTTAGTTCGTTCCAAAGGGATATTCTTGTGTAGTGTGTGTTGAAGAAAGATGATATCTTCATCGATTGGTCCTTGTGATCAGTTGCTGGACCTATTGTCTTATCAATCTTTTGATTTGAGTGTGGGCTATCGTCAAATCAAATCAGTACCAACGATGCTCGTAATGTTGTCTTATTCGTGGTTGATCCCTCGAGCATACACCATTACATCTTTGGTCTAACCAATGCTATCACCGTGTTCACTCAACTATGGAATTCCTTTTAAGAGGAAACCCAGATGAATTGTTGTTGAGCCCATTGACAACATCCTTATCTCCTCCATGATTTGTTGGACCATAAGCTAGTGTTGGAAACTTTTGAAAGCATTTTCTTCATGCTAGCTCATGAAGTATTTGCTGATGAAAGGAGTGACTTCCTTTTATACACGTGCATTGGTGAAAGTTGCCGCCGTGAATTTGAGAAAGTTAGTTTTGCTTCTCTGGAATTATTCCAAATCAGTCATGCACGTGCGAAGAATTCTGTGGTCTGTTAGACTGATCATCTTCATTCCATATGCATATCCTAGCACACCAAGCCACTGATTGACTTGTTCAAGGAAAAGAAGTCTATGCTTGGGATCTAATCCATGGACTTGCGTAAAGACTTCGATATCCTCGATGATGGCTCCCAACCAGAACTCGGTAGTGTTTTATTGTAAGACTACCATGTGGGAATGCTTGTCTGGGACAACGTGTTCACATGTTTGTAGCAGAACCAGCTCATGTTTTGGAGCTTGCTATCGTAGTTCATTTCTCGAGAATCTCGCAACGTCATCTCGTCGATTTGTGTTGCAAACTTTCATTTTTCTTCCTGGACTCGATGAGTCTGGAATAACCTGACACCAACCAGATCTGAATCTCAGGCAGATATGATGGTTGGAACATTTCCCAAGAACTATAATATTGGTCCCTCGATAACCGGTAAAGTGGATGTCGTGGCCAACACACCCAGCCGGAAGGCCTATTATTGTAGTATCTTGTTTGAGGAAGTTGGCCACCTTCCCATAAGGATTTCGTAGGATTTACCTCCGTAACTGTTTCTTATGGATTCTATTGCTCCCGAAGTCCGACCTTTACTTGATGTTCTAGATATCAAACCATATCTATGGGTGTATTACGCTAGCACATCAAGGAGAACATTAGAAGCGGAGTGCTAAATGTCTCTCGGTCGTTCATACAGATTTTATTTGCTTGGCCTCGCTAAGGTGAAATCTGAGAAAGTGTTATCCTCCTTCGCATCTGCATCGTCCATCGTTGTTCATCATGGTGGTATGTTGTGTTGCCAGCATCCTTGCCACGGATGTGGTAAAACCTTTATGAATATGGAAATGCTCAAGTTCTTGAGAGCACGCACAAGCGCTACGTGTTATCATCGGCACTAACTGGGTTTGCTCTCAGTTTCCTCGGCAATGCTATGACCCTTTCAAACAGTGAATCCACTCTCTTTTGTTGGGTTCTTCCCCAGTTACCAGAATCATTCCCAGCATTTGCATTTTGTTCCCAGCTTGCACCGCCAATGTGCCCTTCTACCATGGGTCTCTTCCATTTCCGGTGATAAGCAAAATCATCCATTGCGTTGTCTTCAACAAGGTAATCCACATCATCCAAGTCCGAGTATGCCATTCTACCGACCCCCTCCAAACGATCGCTCGAGAATTGCCTTAGGCTGGTTTAAAGAGTTTCAATGATCTCTGAATCAAAAGTAATTCTTTTTGCCACTTAAGGGGATATCTCTACGAGTCACCTTCCCTAAGATGCCTCGTTGCGGTATCATGGCAATCCAACTCCTCGCTACCTTGACAATCGTTTACCACCTTCTTAGGTGTGGAATCGTTGTCTGCCTAGTGAACCTTCGTCATCCGTTTCTTTCCACCCCTCTTGATGTGTATCTCGTGTCTCAACCCGAGAGATGGTCCTATGTCTCATTCCGTGAGTTGTTCGATCTTCGAGAAGATCGACCCTTCTAGAGTCTCCTTCTTCCCTCCATGTCATGTTGACAGGATTTTTCAAGGCAAGACTTCAAGACAATGATGGTGAATGAATCAACGTTCAACTGAAGTGCACCCTGGATCGTGAAGATTGTACTAGTTTGCGTTTTCCCTTCATCCTACCCTACGATTGAATCTCGAGACGAGATTCTTGTTTAGTGGGGGTGAGTTGTCACATCCCTAGCTTCAGGCATTGCTCTAGCCTAGCTTCATGTGTGCATCATGTCTATATTTTTGAAACTTGAATTGAGGAATATTGGAAGCCTCAAAACCCTAAATAAAAGAGGGGCAAAAACCCTAGAAATCTCATTCATTGCTCCAAAAGGCTCTTCTTAAATGTTTGATAATTTTTGGTAAGGGTTCTGGTCCCAACCAAAATATTGAACATTTTTAAGGATTTATTTTTGGGACTTTGAATTTAAATCATTAGCTATTTGAATTTGAATTATATTCATATAATTAGAATATAATTTAAATACCCCTGAAATATTTTATAAGCTTTTGGAAAAGTCCATCTAGCATTATAAAATATTCAGAGGAGTTTTTGGCATTGTTTGAATTATTTTTTTAAATTCAAAACAGTGGCAAAATAAATTAAATAAAACAAAACAGAACAAAAAAAAAAGAAGAGAAACCTACCTGGCCCAGTTCCTCCAGCCACTTACCTGGTGGCCAACAGGACCGGCCCAGCGCGGCCCAGCCCACCTCCTCCTGTCTTCTTCCTCCTGCCAGTAGGCAGAGGGGAAGCGTGGCGTGCGCGCGTGCGTTCCCGGCCACCTCCTGCTTGCCGACGATCCCCTGGACGCGTGGACGACTTCTCCGTGTCGTCCCGATCCCGCTGACCCCCTCGCTCACTCTCCCCCTCCTCTGCTCTCTCCCTGCACGCGCCCGAGCGGAGCTCGTCGTCGCCGACGCCGTTCGCCGTAGCCACCGTGCTCCTCACTGCCACCCGAAGTGCCCAGGAGATCCGCCTCGACCACCTCTTCCTCCTCGCCGAGAAGCGCACCGCGGGAGCCCCTGCAACGTCGCCACCGCCGTCGTCTTCCACCTCCAGCGCCCGAGCTCGCCTCCGGTCGATTCAGCGCTGCTAGGACCTCCCCGAGCTCGCTGACCTCCTCTACGGCACCGCTGTGAGCTCCTACGCCTCCCCTCCCTCTTCCCCCCTTCGATTGCGCCCTGTAGCCCCGATCCCACCAGAGCCGCGAGCTCGGCTCCGCCGGCGATGTCGCCGCCGTCACTGCAGACAGCAAGGCTCGAAACCGAGCACGGCACCGTGCTCCTAGCATCCTCAGGAGCTCGGCGAGCCCCTTAACCATCCCTCCCGTCCTCTGTGGCCTCGCCCCGCTCGAACCCGAAGCTCCGGCCGCCGCTGCAAGCCCCACTCCGGCGAGCGCTGACCACCCCGCGTCCTTCCGTCGCCTTCTCCGGATGCGCACGAGCACTAGGAACCCACAGAGCCTCTCCGCGCGGCGTTTGGACGCCGGAGCAAGAAACCCGAGGGTCTCCGCCGTCTCGGCCTCGCCGGCGTCAAGCCGCCGGCGGGTTAGGCCCCGCTGACCAGGGGTTTGACCCCCCCTGGGTCGATGACAGGTGGGGCCAGCCCCCCTGTTAATTAGTTTAGTCTATTTTAACTAATTACCCCCTCTGCTGACACTGACATGCGGGCCCAGGCTCTAATTAAATTAGGTTAGTTAGTTAGTCACTGACGTGTGGACCCCACACGTCAGGTTTGACTCTGGGCGACCCAGTTGACCTGCTGACGTCATGATGATGTCAGGCTGACGCAATAAGTATTTCTGGATTTAAAAATAATCAGGAAATTCCAGAAAATGCCTAAAACTTCAATAAATCATAGAAAATTAACCGTAACTCCAAATTAAATAAATTATATATGAAAAATTATCAGAAAAATTCAAGGAATCCATCTGTACCATTTTCATGCATGTTAGAACAACTTATAGCTGCTGTTTAGCACAAATCAATTAAATGGCATTTGAATAATCACATATGGAGTTTGAATTTGAATCTTGTATTCAAACCAACTTCATTTAATCTGTTGCTAGTTGCATTAGCTCAAAACACATTCATTTTGCCATGTCATGATCATGCATCATATTGTGCATTGCATTGATTGTGTTCCCTTTTGTGTTGCCGGTATTTGTCCCCTCTCGATAGACGTGATACCGATGATGTGATCGTTGACACTGATGAAGACTCAATGCTATCTTCAGAAGTGCCAGGCAAGCAACACCCCCTTGTTCATTCCGATAAAATCCCACTCTCTCGCTCCTGCTCTCCTTTACTGCATTAGGACAACAACGATATACTTGTTACTTGCTGCGGTAGCTGAACCCCTTTATCCTCTGCATGACCTGTCATTGCCACAGTAAATAGATGAAACCCACTAGCATGAGTAGGAGTTGTTTGAGCCCTGTTGTGCCTACTCATTCATGCTTGTTTTTCATGCCTGCTACTGCTTAGAGTTGAGTCAGGTCTGATTCATCGGGGATGAATCAGAGGCGTGTGAACATGTCCTACTATGGGTGAACTAAGTGTGTGAACACGATTTGGTAAAGGTAGCGGTGAGAGGCCATGTAGGAGTACATGGTGGGTTGTCTCATTGCAGCCATCCTCAGGAACTGAGTTCTGTGTTTGTGATCCATGACCAGCTACTACCACACATTGGAATGCTTAAGTGCCCCTCTCGACTTATTAATCAACATGATCTCTGTCCAGGAGTTGCAACTAGTTTCTGGTGTTTGTAGGTAGTGTTAGTAGTCTACCAAGTGGCACCCGGTACAGGTGGTCTTGGGACAGACTAGGCACAGTGGCCCGGTGTACCAAGTGGCACCCGGTTGGTGGGCTTGGGAACCCTGCACACATCGTTTGGGGCCGTGAGCGACACCCCGGCCGGATCTCCTTGCGGATGGAACCCGAATAGGCGATAAACCTGGACTAGAGACTTGTTCGGTTAGTCAGGTCGTGGCCGACTCCCTCGCCCGGCTTCCGCTTGAAGGTTGCCGAGGTACATGACGTGTACAGGGCGATAAGTGGCGAAAGCGTGTGTGAAGAAGTACACCCCTGCAGGGTTAACATCATCTATTCGAATAGCCGGATTCCTCGGATATGGAAACTTGGACCCCTTGCATAGTTCATAGACAAGTGAAAGTGGATACTCTAAAATACGCAAGATAAGCGTGAGTGCTATGGATGGCGTTCTCGTAGGGAGACGGGAGCGGATCCATAGTGGTGTATTGATATGGTGGATATGTGGACTCGTGTGCGCCACCTCAAAAGAGTCGCTTGCAGTCGTAGTTAGAATAGCCACCGAGTCAAAGCTGGCTTGCTGTAGTTAAACCCCACCACCCCTTTGTTGATAATGATGCATATGTAGTTAGTTCTGATGTAAGTCTTGCTGGGTACATTTGTACTCACGTTTGCCTATTTTATGTTTTTTGCAGAGAGACTTCAGTCTCACTAGTAGTTCCGCTTGGACTTCGACGTTTAGCTTGATACCTCAGCTACGATCTTGTGCCCTCAGCAGGATCTGATAGATAGTCAGACTTCTCAGCCTTTTTCATTTATAGATGTCTGTACTTAGACATGATAGCTTCCGCTTGTGCTTTGACTTGTATGCTCTGATTGTTGGGTCATGAGACCCATGTTTGTAATGTCTCGCTCCTCGGAGCCTATTGAATAAACTACTTGAGTCGTAGAGTCATTTTGTGATGCCATGTTGTATTGCACATATCGAGCATATTGTGTGTATGTTATTGAAATGCTTGGTATGTGTGGGATCTGACTATCTAGTTGTTTATCTTTAGTAGCCTCTCTTACCGGGAAATGTCTCCTAGTGTTACCGCTGAGCCATGGTAGCTTGCTACTGCTCTGGAACACTTAGGCTGGCCGGCATGTGTCCTTCTTCGTTCCTGTGTCTGTCCCTTCGGGGAAATGTCACGCTTTGAGTACAGGAGTCCTGTTAGCCCGCTACAGCCCGGTTTACCGGAGTCCTGCTAGCCCAGTGCTACAGCCCGGACCCACTTGCTGATGACCGACACGTTCGAAGCTGGGTCATGGATGCCTGTCCCTGTAAGTCTGTGCCACTTTGGGTTTACGACTAGTCATGTCAGCCCGGGCTCCTTATCATATGGATGCTAGCGACACTATCATATACGTGAGCCAAAAGGCGCAAACGGTCCCGGGCAAAGGTAAGGCGACACCCGTGGGGATACCGTGCGTGAGGCCGCAAAGTGATATGAGGTGTTACCGGCTAGATCGATGTGACATCGAGTCGGGGTCCTGACAGTGTTGGTATAGAGGCCATGTAGGAGTACATGGTGGGTTGTCTCATTGAAGCCGTCCTCAGGAACTGAGTTCTGTGTTTGTGATCCATGATTCAGCTACTACCATACATTGGGCCCTGAAATATGACCCCGCTCGACTTCTTATTCACCCTAGTCCTCTGTCCAGGAGTTGCAAGTAGTTTCTGGTGTTTGTAGCTTACTGGAGGCCGTGGACAGCGCTGACCGTAGGGGTGGGCTGTGATGCGGTAGGTACGTGGCACGGTGTACCGGATGCCCGTTTGGTATCTCGGGAACCCTGTTCACATCGTTTGGGGCTGTGAGCGAAACTCCGGCCGGATCTCCTCATGGATGGAACCCGAATAGGCGATAAACCTGGACTAGAGACTTGAGTGTTTAGGTAGGTCGTGGTCTACACCCACGTCGGCTTTCGCTTGAAGTCTGCCGAGCACATGTCGTGTGCAGACGCTAAGTGGTGGAAACATGTATGAAGAAGTACACCCCTGCAGGGTTAAAATCATCTATTCGAATAGCCGTGTCTGCGGAAAAGGACTTCTGGGTTGCTTATATCAGTTCATAGACAAGTGAAAGTGGATACTTTAAAATGCGCAAGATAAGCGTGAGTGCTATGGATGGCGTTCTCGTAGGGAGATGGGAGCGGATCCATAGTGGTGTATTGATATGGTGAATATGTGGACTCGTGTGCGCCACCTCAAAAGAGTCGCTTGCAGTCGTAGTTTAGGATAGCCACCGAGTCAAAGCTGGCTTGCTGCAGTCAAACCCCTCCACCCCCTTGTTGATAATGATGCATATGTAGATAGATCTGATGTAAGTCTTGCTGGGTACATTTGTACTCACGTTTGCCTATTTTATGTTTTGCAGAGAGACTTCGGTCTCACTAGTAGTTTCGCGTGGACTTCGACGTTTAGCTTGTTACCTCAGCTACGATCTTGTGCCCTCGGCAGGATCTGATATATAGTCAGGCTTCTCAGCCTTTTTCATTTATAGATGTCTGTACTCAGACATGATAGCTTCCGCTTGTGCTTTGACTTGTATGATCTGATTGTTGGGTCGTGAGACCCATGTTTGTAATATCTCGCTCCTCGAGCCTAATGAATAAATTATTTGTGTCGTAGAGTCATGTTGTGATGCCATGTTGTATTTGCACATATCGAGCATATTGTGTGTATGTTATTGAAATGCTTGGTATGTGTGGGATCTGACCATCTAGTTGTTTATCTTTAGTAGCCTCTCTTACCGGGAAATGTCTCCTAGTGTTTTCCACTGAGCCATGGTAGCTTGCTACTGCTCCGGAACACTTAGGCTGGCCGGCATGTGTCCTTCTTCGTTCCTGTGTCTGTCCCTTCGGGGAAATGTCACGCTTTGAGTACCGGAGTCCTGTTAGCCCGCTACAGCCCGGTTTACCGGAGTCCTGCTAGCCCAGTGCTACAGCCCGGACCCACTTGCTGATGACCGACACGTTCGAAGCTGGGTCATGAATGCCTGTCCCTGTAAGTCTGTGCCACTTTGGGTTTACGACTAGTCATGTCAGCCCGGGCTCCTTATCATATGGATGCTAGCGACACTATCATATACGTGAGCCAAAAGGCGCAAACGGTCCCGGGCAAAGGTAAGGCGACACCCGTGGGGATACCGTGCGTGAGGCCGCAAAGTGATATGAGGTGTTACCGGCTAGATCGATGTGACATCGAGTCGGGGTCCTGACAAAAGGTCTCCTTGAGGTCCTCCAGCAGCATGCCACTCTTCTCCGTCTTCACCACCACATCATCCACATATACATTGGCATTTCTACCGAGTTGCTTGAGGAGGCACTTCTGCATGCAACGCTGGAACGTGGCGCCGGCGTTTCTCAAGCCGAACGTCATGGTCAGGTAGCAGAAGGCTCCAAACGGCGTGATGAAGGCGGTCTTCAGTCTGTCGGCCGGGCTCAGTTTTGTCTGGTGATACCCAGAGTATGCATCCAAGAAACTCAACAGCTCGCATCCGGCTGTGGAGTCTATTACTTGATCAATCCTCGGCAGAGCAAAGGGATCTTTAGGGCAGGCTTTGTTGAGGCTGGTGTAGTCAATGCACATGCGCTACTGCTTGTTCTTTTTCAACACTAGGACTGGGTTGCCAGCCACTCTGGAAAGAATACTTCCATAGTGAATCCGGCTGCTAGGAGCCCGGCTATCTCTTCTCCGACAACTCTTCTCTTCTCTTCTGACAGGCGGCGCAAGGGCTGCATGACCGGCTTGACGTCAGGTCGGACATGTAGCTTGTGCTCGACGAAATCCGTCGGAACACCCGGCATGTCTTTGGGAGACTATGCAAAGATATCCCGATTCTCACGGAGGAAATCGACGAGCTCGCTTTCCTATTTGCTGTCAAGGCCTGTGCCTACGACAGCGTGCCTCTCCGGGTGCTCCGGGTCCAAGGGTACTTTCTTTGTTTCCTTGGCCGGCTTGAACAAGCCCTCAGCCTCCGACTCCTGGGGGATGGGTGACATTTCCGGCTTCTTGCCTGCTAACAGCACCACCCGGTCAAGGAGCCGCTTCTCGGTAGCGATCACGAGGGACTCGGCCAGCCTGCTGCTAAGCGATCGATCTCTTGTAGTCTCCGACTACTGTCAGGATTCCCTTGGTACTCGGCATCTTCATCTTGAGGTAGGCGTAGTGGGGGACCGCCATGAACATGGAAAGAGCAGGCCGGCCAAGCAGGGCATGGTAGGGGCTCTCAAGGTCCACCACTTCAAACCAAACTGACTCTCGGCAGAAGTGGTTCTTGTCTCCGAAGAGGACATCAATCTGGGTCTTGCCGATTGGTGAGCAGGAAAGGCCAGGGACTATGCCATGGAAAACAGTCTGACTGGGGGTGAGCTACTTCTGCTTGATTCCCAATTTCTCCATTGTGTCATGGTACATGATATTGATGCTGCTGCCGCCATCTATCAGGATTCTAGAGAAACGGGCGGCCCGCCTCTCTGTTGCAAGGGTTGCTTCTAATACCAGGGCATACGAACCAGGGGAAGGCATCACTTCCGGGTGGTCGGCCCTAGTCCAACGGATAGGCTTCTCGGACCAATGCATGAACTCTGGATACTGGAGGCCACTGCTTGCACTTCTTCTTGTTGTTGCCGTCTGTTGCGCCTGTCATCAGCCACGCTGGTAAACACAACATAGGCTCCGTGCTCCTCCGGGTACTCGTCTTGTATGGCGCCAACTGGTCGGGCCGCCGACTGCTGGGGCTGAGGAGGAGGCAGTCCGGCAGGCGGAGGAGGCAGGAGTCCATCTCCCTTGGCAATTCTAGTGAGCCAGTGACACTTGCGAGTGGTGTGGTTGGAGGGCTTCGCGCCGGTATGGAACTTGCAGGGTGCATCCAAGGTTTGCTCGTAAGAGAAAGCAGGCAACCAATTGGTCTTGCCGCCCCTCTGCCTCTTGGGGGCCGGCTGCCCTTCTGGCTGCTGATCCTCGACCGCCGCCACCTGCCGGTTGGTGGAAGCCGGCTGGGTGGCCTTCCGCTTGTGATCTCCTGGTTGCTATCGCCGACTGGTGTCACCAGCCGGAGTCCGAGGTGCCTGAGGGGCCACCTTGCCAGACGCATCAACTAGGATTTCCGCCTTCATGGAGGAGTCGGCCGTGGCATGCTTGTCGGCGATGACCAGCAGCTCATCGAGGGTCTCAGGCTCGTTGCAGAGGAGTCGGTGCTTGAGGAGGGTGCCCTCTCGGCACCCAGCAGTGAAGTACTCGACCGCCTGCACCTCGTGCACTCCTTCGCAGGAATTGCGCAGCTCGGTCCAGCGCGTGAGGTAGTCGTGAGTCGACTCCGTGGGCCCTTGGACGCACAAGGAGAGCTGTCGGGGCTTGGGAGCCCGCTTGTAGGTGTTGGTGAAGTTGCGGATGAAGACCTCGGCGAAATCAACCCAGCTGTTGATGCTGCGGGGCTTCAGGCTGTTGAGCCACGTCCGGGCAGTGCCCTGAAGCATGAGCGGGACGTACTTCACGGCAACGCGCTTGTTGCTGTTCTCTATACTGACGGCCGTGGAGTGGTCGACCAGCCAGTCCTCCGACTTCACGAAGCCAGTGTACTTGGGTGTGTCTCGCGGGAGGGTGAACCCTTTAGGGAAGGGCTCATCTCGGATTCGGGGGCCGAAACAGGGTGGGCCCAGCGCATCTTCTTCTTCAAGCGCCAGGGATCGGTTGAGACGATCGGTCCGATGGCGAGCATCATTCTCTCTGACTCCCTCCCGACGGCCAAGGCGGTTGCCAAGTGTCGGATGCGTGACAGGAGGCGGGGTGGGGTATCTTGCTCCACGAGGCGGGGGAGGTGGCAGGTCGCCTCGCCGCTCTACTGCGCGAGGGCGGCCGTCCTTGTCCCGCTCGATGGAGAGGTGTGTCCGACTGTGGCTGGCAGCCGGCTCGTTGCCCTTTCCTCCGCGGGCGCCACCAGTCGGCGTCCGGGAGGTCGCCCCATGATCTCGGCGTGGGGGTGGCTCGTTGTTTTGTCCGGGTGGGACTTCGGCGCGGCAGGCGGCCTCGTGCTGCGCGGCTGCCGCGTCTAGGAGCTGCTGGACTCGCTCCGTCATGAGGCGGCGCTCGTCGCCGTCACATTTGTCCAGCTCATCCGTTATCGCCTGGGTGGCCCGGATGTTTTCCACAGGCGTGGCGTAGACGGGGCGCTCTGCCCCGAACATGCTGGCGACGGTCGCGCCATGCTGCCGAACTGTGCCGAGGCGGCTACGCCCCTCAGGAGCCGGCGTGCCGCCTACGGCCCGGTCCATCTCGCGCCGATAGGCGTCCGAAAGCCGGCGCATGCTGGCCAGGCGGCCAGCATTTTCGACAAGCTGGAGGCGGCGTGCCTCCAGCGCCTCAGCGTCCGCGCCCTCGGGAATGGGCATCATGAGGTCGCACAGAGCGGCGTCGAGGGGATCTTGAGCACGCCCGTCCGAGTGCTCTTCGCTGTTGATGACGAGTACCTCCGTGACGGTGCTCCCGCCGCTGTACTCGCAAGGAGGTGGCTCGTCATAGACCACCACGTTGGTGGGGAACGCGCCGAGCGACATCGTGTCGGAGTCGACGATCATCGGATCGGTCGAGCCGACGGACTCCAGGTCCACAGTAGGCTCGCTGGCGACATGGAGCTGGTTGAGGAGGCTGACGAGGCGGCTCTCAGGGCAGCTTGTGCCCGCGTCAGAGGCCGGCTCATCGGAGAGGTCGATCTCGCCGACGAGGTCAGCGAGGCAGCTCGCCGTGCAGGTGATCTCTGTGTCGTGCAGCGCGCCGGGGCTGACGCCGTCGGGCGTGCTAGGTTGGCTTTGCTCGCCAGGAAGGAACAGGGTTCCCGTCCAGAGCAGAACTCCGGGAGACGGTGCACCTTGCCCCATGGTGGGCGCCAAATGTCGGGGGTTGGGTGCGACAGATGCCAATGGATGGCTTATCATGGTGGGAGTGAGTAGAACGTCGCTGGTGCCTGGAAGCGGGATAAGGCGTTGACACGAACGCCGGCGTACTTTACCCAGGTTCAGGGCTCTCCTAGGAGATAACACCCCTAGTCCTGCTCTGCGGGGTCTCCGCATGATCACTAAGGCACAAGTGATACAATGGCGCTCCTTGAGCTGTAT
Source organism: Triticum dicoccoides (assembly GCF_002162155.2). Lineage (NCBI taxonomy): Eukaryota > Viridiplantae > Streptophyta > Magnoliopsida > Poales > Poaceae > Triticum > Triticum dicoccoides. Next base: position 168,715,591 of record NC_041393.1, read on the forward strand.
GCTAGAGGCAGTAGGAGTCAAGGCTTAGCCCTCTTCCTGCTCTGATCGGTGGCTAGTTCTAATGGGGCCGAACCCTTTGCATGGGTGGCCTGGGGGGTTCATATAGGCCTACCCCCCAGGGGTACAATGGTAATCTAGCCGGCTGCTGGGCCCGGCTGTCAGCGTCTCCAGCCTCCGGCTTCTCCGCCGACCGCTGGGCCCCGCCGATTGGCGGGCCCCGCCGACTGGCGGGCCCCGCCGACTGGTTGGTGGCTGCATACTGTAGCCGTGTCATTGGTGACGAGAGCTTGGTCACCTTTGTGTGGCTACAGTCCCGCCGCCTGGCGGGAGATCACTGTAGCCACACCTGGTCTCATCAGCTTAATGGTATGCATGTCTCGGGATAAGGGACAACCGCCTCCTGGAGGCCAGCTCCTCTTGAATCCGCTTGGTCGAGCCTCCGCCATCTTCCTTGGGGTCGCTGCCAGATAGGGCCCGCCTCCGGCGGGCCGTACTGATAGGCCATCGTGGGGAACAGGACTCCGCCTGCCCGGGGCAACGTCAGGGTAGACATGGTACAGTGCTCCGTCGTACGGGGATCTCCGTCTGTACGGAGCACTGTAGCCATGCCTGTCTCTAATGTGCGAGGCGTCGTTCCTTACTGTAGCCATGCTTTGACTTGTACTCTCGATGGGAGCTCGGCCGCCCTGTAGTCGTGAGGTGGCCGCCTGCCCATTGCCGCCCTCTCAGGAAGGCGGCCGTCGGGAGCCGGCCACTCGGAGCATCGTAGTCTTGGGTCACCCGCCCTCTGGCAGCCGGCCGCTGAGCCAGCCGGCCCCATAGTGCGGAGTTTTGGCTTGGGGCTCAGCTAGGCGGAGCTGGCCCAAAGTCTTGATAAATCTAGGGACTCGGGTGAGCCTACCCGTGGCCCATTACTCCAACAGGGCATGATGATGGGGGTGAAAAGCCCTTTTTCCCTCTCTGGACAGCACCATTTCCACTCTCTCTCAACTCCCTCTCCCCTCCAGTGGATCCCTAGGGCATCCAATGCCATTGCCACATTGTTTACTCCCCCTGTAGCTGCCAAACACAAGTGGCCGCGCCCATTCCGCAAAAAGGGGAGCCATGCCGGCCAAAGTCGCACTCTGGAGCGCCTGGCAAGGCGTTCGACCATTGACGCCGCGTCCCCCGACAACCTCGAGCCTCCCCTTGCACCACTTGAGGTGCCTCGACGTCCGCAATACGCCACTGCGCTGGACCCCTCCTTCTCCTCTCTGTCCTGCCTGTGCCACGCGTGCCCAGAGCCACCCGAGCCCGCCAATGCGCGTGCGAGCTTGTGGCTCCACTCGGAGCTCGCCCTGCCCCCTCTCTCTCTTCCTGGCGCCCTACTCCACCCCCACGAGCACCGCAGAAAACACCTCGCTCTCTCCCCTTGCCACCGAGATGTTTCCATGGCCACCCGTGCGCCGCGTCCACGGTGAGCCATGAGTCAGCTACTTAAGGCCACCCTTGAGCCCCCTCTCTACTCCTTTGGCCCTCTCTCCCTCCCGTGCACCCCTTGGACCAACCCACTCCTCTCCTCGCGCTCTCCATCCGCCACCATGGCCGGAGCCTTGCTGTCGGCCTCCGCCTAAATTCGCACCCACCACTCCTCCTCCTCCCCCACTTTATCCACTAGGCGAACCCCCTGACCACAACGGAACCCCTCACCACTTCTCCCTCTGCTCCGGTGCCCCGTAGCACCAATGCCGCCATCGCCGTCGGCCTCGCCCGCCGCGGCCGACGCCCTACTCAACCCGGTGGCCCTGGGCGACCGTGCCACCCACTGTTGGATGCGGCCGGGTCCCCTGAGCACGCCGATGGGTGGAGCATCGCCGGAGATGCCCTGCAACACCGGCAAGCCGCCGTCGACACCTCCCCTGCCTCTGCCCTGTTCGAGCGGGAGCATGGGGATGAGCCTAATGGGTGGGGCCCGCCTGTAAGCGACCTAGTAGCGAGGCCACGCTGGCAAGTGGAGGCGGGTTCGCCCTCTCCCGCCTTCGACGTCGCCCTGTCGTCTGCGTGGCCGAGCCGCTGGGCCGGCCCAGTGTGCTGTGGCGCTATGCTGCACCCGGTGCGCAGTTTAGGTATAAACCCCCCTCCTTTTTCTTTTTCTTTTTCAGCAAGATTCAAACTTTTCCAGAGACCTCATTTCAAGTCCAAATCTGATGATTCAGATTTTCAGTGGCTCCATAAATCAATATCTATTTAATGAGCCATAGTGAACATTTTTACACTGCCTAGTTTCACCTGGATCTAACAAATAGGTCATTTATACTCCTAAACCAGCTTCAAAAATCCATAGAATATTCATTTGAACTCCAAATCCAGTGAAACCAATTTCTAAATGCTTCTAAAATCATGCCTGATTTAATAGGTACTTTTACTCATTTTTTATAAAAAGGCATTCTATGGACAACTTGTAGGTCCATTAAATCCATTGATTCTATCATATTGAAATGTTCAGAAATATTCACTGATCCAATCCCAATGAAACCACTCTAGTCACTTTTCATGTAACCAGAGAAGTCCTAGAAAAGTCAACTTCATATTTTTAGAGCACTTTTATTTTCTGCCTTGTTGTGTTGCTTATTGTGATTACTTCCAACGTTAGTAGACAAAGTATATGGAGTACCTGGAGAAGGAACAGAAGACTTGAAGACTCTGATGAACTAGGCAAGCAGCCCTTTGACCATGATGAACCCTTTTTATCATAGTAGCATTTCTTTCCGTGATTGTTGAATGCATGATATCTTGAATGGCAACCTTGCTAGGTTTGTCTTTGTTGCATGCCCCATTGATACTTGCCTTGTTCATGACTCTATCCTTGTTTAGATTTGTGTTGGTGGGTTGTAGAAATACACTATAGTTGTTGGCTGAGCAAAATGGGTCAGAGTTATGCATGGTAAGGAACAAGTGTGGTTTGACATACTTGCAAATAGCCCCAATGGGTGCCACTAATGCCCCTGGGAGATAGTGATGAACTAGGTCACTACTTGGTGGAGAGTAGTGTACCGAGGCTTGATGAAAGTGTTGTTTACAAAGACGGATTAGATTTAAGATTTGTTGACTGTCCCAACCCTACATGCGCAACCACTCTACCCTTATATGGGAAATGGCATTATTGATTACCTAGGCCGGTACTAGCATGGTGCCCACATTACTTGTGATGGGGGTGACATGAGGTCACTCTCGGGACGGGGTCGTGCTTGGATACGCGGCCATGACTGTTTTCACAGGGCACCGGACACACCGTTGGTCCCTGCGTGTATGTGTGATAATGAAAAGGGCAGAGTCCCAAGATCTTGATGTTTATAAACAAAGGCCGTGTACCAACGAGTGGACCCTATGTTAGTGTCGCCTAGGGAAATATAGTGATCGGGTGCTTCCCCCGAGTACTTGAGGTACTGCGGGATCGTGGATGACACGAAAGCTTCCCGGATCTCGTGGGTAAAGTGTGCAACCTCTGCAGAACGTCAAACTATTCGAATAGCCGTGTCCATGGTCAAGGACGGTTGGGTGGTGCTGCTTAGACGATGTCCATATGTTTCTGACAACCAACACAGTTTGGTGATATTGATGATGTGACTCGTGAGGAAGTCACGGTGAGCTTGAGCATGAGTTGTTCATAACTCTTTCTCGATGTTGATGTCTGTAACCTCTTGATACTTGTTGCAGACGCATTCATGTCCTTGATAAATGTTGATCATACTTTCATGAGAAAAACTAGCTTTCCGCAAAAATGCCAATTTAGCGGTAGAACCTTGCAAAGATTATTCTATTATCACTCTCGGGTAGCTTGCGAGTACATTCAAAGTACTCATTGGCTTGCCACTGGTTATTTTATTGGCCATGCATGAAAGAACATGAGTAAGATGATGATTCCTTCGGTGACGAACATGCAAGCTAGGACACTTCCCAGTAAGAATGCCTATAGGGTTAAGGCAGATGGCATGGGTCCAAGTTGTCGACGAAGATTTCCGCTGCGATGATATACTCAAGACTTGAACATAATGATCCTACTTGTGAAATACGGTATGTATGGATGTAAGACTCTTGTTATTCAGCTTCTGCATGTACAGTGAGCATTGATCTCTGGGATCACTGTACACGCGCATTCGATGATCACGACGTATGAGTCGGGGTCCCCACAGTCCCGGTGTTCGACGAGGCGCACCAGGATGCCACACGTGGGATGGATCTCGTGCTGGGGGAGGAACACCGTCATCAAGCCTCGCTCTAGGCGACGAGGTACGGCGATACCATTGCCGCAGCATCCGCTCCAGGACATTAGAGGTGGGCGACCTCGTCCTGAGGCGGGTGCTCTCTAGGGAGGGGCTGCACAAGCTCTCTCCCATGTGGGAGGGCCCATTTAGGATTGCCCGTGTCTCCAGGCCTGGCGCCGCGCGCCTGGAGTCATAGGACGGGGTCCCCATCCAGAACGCCTGGAACATCCAGCACCTTCAGAAGTTCTACCCCTGAAGAAAGGCTCCGACCTGTGAAGCAAGGCGCCGACCTGTGAAGGTCTCCGCTCGTGACACTCTCACGTAATAATGAGTGGGGCTGTACATGCCTTGGAGTCTCCTGAGAGTCGCCCTGGGGCCTCATGGGGGCACCCTCCCACGTCTTAGTGGCAGCACTTAGCTCCGCGTTGGTGAGAAGACTAGATTAGGTGCCGGACGCGGCTGTTCATTTGCTTTCCGAAGTTGCTTGCAGTTTCTAGTGACCTTCCAATGGATTTTGTAATTTCGAACTTTGGTTCCTCGAGCTATTTTCTTCTCCTGAGCTGTTTTGGCCTGAGGGCATGAGGGAGGTGGCATTTGCCCGTCACTTCCTCTCGTGCGCCTCGCGCATGGGGCTAGGCAGGTGTGTGTGCCTCGGGCCTGCCCTCGCGCACGCACACTGCACCGAAACATGGTGTTTTGGCCTCATCCTGGTGAGGAGCCCTTGATCAAGCTCACGGGCATCAGCACCCCTCATATATGTGCCCCCCGGGCAGCGCGATGCGGTGCATCAAGTTAGAGCTAATCTATGTCAGGGGGCTCGCATAAGGAGGAGTGAGCCGCTCGTCAGTTTTTCTTCTCATTTGAAAGCAGCCCTGCAGCCGCTCCGCGGTGGCTCCTGAGACCCCAAGGCGTCTCCTGGGGTCTGCAACCCTCGGCTCCCCAAGAAAGGGGGGCCCACCGAGTACCTAAGGCCAGGTCTTCACTAGGCGGAAGACTACTATGCACATATCAAGCTAAGTTTTCCTATCTTAGCTTACTCAGATCGCAAACATTACAACACAACATCAAGATAGCAAGCATAGCATAAAGGGCATAACACTATAGGAATCAGCTAATTTGCCGTCCGCCAAGGTAGACGGCAAAGGCATGGAAGGCGGACGGCAAAGGCCTTTGCCGTCTTCCACGGACGGCAAAAGGCACTGGCAAAGAAAGGATTGGTAAAGACCTTCTTTGCCGTCTGCTTTCTGAAGCGGACAGCAAAGGGGCCTTTGCCATCAGCGGCTGACGGCAAAGGGCATGGCTGTTTGCCATCTGCTGGCAGACGACAAAGGGCATGGCTCTTTGCCATCTGCTGGCAGATGGCAAAGAGACCAAATAGACATTAATTCTGTTTCTTCTTATATCCATTCATTTTCATAGAAAATCAAACACACACAAACACACATACATATATATATATGACCAATATAGGATATCCAACACATGTTACCAATAGTAGCAAGTTTCATCCATACATATACATAGTTTCATCAATATTACACAGTTTCATCCATAGGTAGCAAGTTTCACAAAGTAAAAACAAAAAGTAAAGACAAGCACTCCATATCTGAAATTACAAGAAATGACCTAAAACTAAATATCTATTTTCCTAGGCAGCACACACTTGACCACCATAGCAGTTTGCCGGACCGTTGTATCTGTGGAGCACAAAACAATAGTCAGCTTGATTAGAAATTTTAAGGAGAGCGGTGCTAGTTTAAGAGTTATGAACAGATAGAAATGGTGCATAAATTCCTATTATTCAACAAACATAAGTTATTTCCAAGTGAAACACGGGGCAATGTTATCCACTTCAAAACAGAACAGAACACATAGGTACACAAATCGTCAAGTTTTTTCCACAAATGAGTTACTGATTGAGTTCAAGAAATGACCAAGGGCCTAATTGGTTCACAGGACCTAAAAACTCATAAATAGGGAAATCATTGGGACGGAAGATAAAGATACTCCGATCATATTTGAACAAGGAACAAAGAAGCGTGGGGTGTAATTAAGCACCTCAGGAGATGGTCAGGCTTTGAACCCTCTGCTGCCCACAAGTATCAGTATCAAAATGACCTTGCCCAGGTAGTGTACTAACAACATATTAGCATGAGCTCGTCCAAATACAAGACACGGTGGGGACTGAAGAACAACGAGACTGCAAACAGAATTAGCATTGCAGCAACCGCGGAGCACAGGCAACGCAATCGACAGTACTGAGCCACAAACAGAGCAAGCGAGCAGGCACGGGAAAACGGGGCGGAGGAGCAGGACTCACGCGCGCTCGAGCTCGTAGGGATCGGGATCTTCGGCTGCGGCCGCAGCGAGCCAGAGCAGTGCCACTGCGCAGATCCCCGGGGCCCACCGGTGCCCCATCCCTTCCTCCGGGCAGGCCTTAGATCTCCCATG
>NC_041393.1:168722473-168760338 GCF_002162155.2 Triticum dicoccoides
CCCATGGCGGCGGCAGATCTCGAGGTCGGGGCGACCGGCGACGAGGCATCCGCGGCGGGGCGGCGAGCTTGTGGGGAGGTGGCGGCGCGTGACGCGGCGCAGGCGGTGGGGCTCCTGGGGTCTGGTGAGGTGGCAGCATGCACCGGGAGGCGGAGGCGAGGTGGCGCAGCGGCGCGGGGTCGAGGAAGGCGGGATCGGGAGGCTCTCGGCTGTGGGGCGGGCGTCGTCGAATCCCGCCGGAGCTCGCCGGAATCAGCCGGCGTTGCTTCTCACGGGAGGGAGAGGGTGAGATGAGCGGGAGAGAGAGAGAGGGGTCGGGCAGAGGGATAGGCGGAGAGAGAGGGGATAGAGATAGAGGAGGTGGGGCAACAGTTTTTTTTACCCATAAAAAAAAGATAGCCCCCTCTTTGCTGTCTGCCAACAGATGGGAAAGAATCTTTGTCGTTCGTCAGCAGATGGCAAAGAGTGGGGTTGGACCACTGTAGTATATTGGCATCCGGTGGCACCTCTTTGCCGTCCGCTGACAGATGGCAAAGATTCTTTGCCATCTGCCAGCAGACGGCAAAGAAATGACAGCCGGCAAAGACCTTCTTTGTCGTTTGCTAGTTCTTTGCCGTCTGTTGTTTGGTAGCTGATGGCAAAGACCTTCTTTGCCGTTCGCAAGAAGACGACAAAGAACTGGTAGATGACAAAATCCCTGATTCCAGTAGTGTAACTTCCATAGTTCATTACATGCCCCCGCGGGGTACATCATTCTTTTTCGAATTACAGGAGAAAGGAAAGGCTAAACAAAGAGGGCCCGAAGGCGTACGAACCCGGCACCAGCGCCGCATCCTCAAGCAGCGCCTCAAGGTGGCCCGGCGCTTCACCAGTTCACCCCTAGACGACCTGGGGCTGTGGCCGGTCTTGAGTGCAAGTTCGCTGGTCCCTGGCCTCACGCCGGGCTCCTCTCCAGCTTCACTTGAGCACCGCAGCGGGACAAACCACCGACGTACGTCCTCGACCCGAGCATGACGACGTGGGGGCCGGTCGTAGCCACCACTGCTCGAGCTCTCATCGGAGGAAGAGCTGCCATCACAGGAGGAGGAGGGCATGCCCCCAAGACCAAGCTCACCTTCGCCACCTTCGTCATCGCTGCCATCCTCTTGGCAGCACCCCGCGCGGCGGCCGTCCTCCCTAAACACCCTCACATAGAGGGTCGACAGGACGTCGTACTTGAAGTGGAGGGTGCACCTTCCGCCCAGTCCCCGCGCGCGGTCTAAAGTCTGCCAGCTGTGGGTCAGGACCATGCTGCCGGAGGCGGCGACCTCGGCCCTGACCCACGAAGTCTGCTGCAGCAGCCGTCGGCCTGCAGCCAGAGACCATCAAGCCCCAAGGAAGGAAGCTCGCCGGAGAAGAAACATGGAAGCCGGAGCGAGGTGCCGGCCGGGCTCTCCGACCACACCACGAATTTAGGGAGCACGTCCAGCAAAGAGAAGCGCGGCCGAGGCGGGCGCACGATCACGGCGCGCCTCCCTTCGTCATGGGGGCTGCTCCGAAGCCGGTGGCCCCCGCCGCGAGACGAGGTGCCATCGCGGGCACCGAGAGAAGTGTCGGCTCTGGTGGTGTGCCCGCGCCCCCTAGGGGCCGCCGCAGAAGCCGCGGGATGCTTGCGGGGATGACCGCGTCCTCTCTTGGGAGGCGGAGAGGCTGGCCCCTCCTTGGAAGCCTTCCCCTTCTCAGCCGCTGAAAACCTCCTCGGCGATGCCATGGGAGCAAGATGGAGAAGAGGAGAAGCAGGCGGAAGCAAGAAGGAGAGATGGGCAGGAGGCTCTGTCCCTCTCTCACATTTATAGCCAAGAGAGGCCAACCGCCGGCCTCCATGACCTCGCGCCATCATGATCTTCTGCATGCCGCATTGTTCCACCAAGTCGAACAGTTGCCGAGGCAGCATGGGGAAGTGGAGTCGCCCACGTCCCATCAATCGCCATGCGTCATCAAGGCGGCAAGCGGTTAGGGCCCGCAGTGCTCCACACATTCCGTTTGGCTTCGCCTGGAAGCCAAGTCCGAGCGCGCCTTGGGCCTAGGGGCTACTGTCGGCGTTCTAGATATGAGGGTATCCAGCCCTACCTCCCTGCGGCCCACCACGTGGCTCCATTGATGGCCTGGTACAGCCCAGCTTCAGCATCGACAACTCAAGACCTTTGTGAGGGGCCATGCCTCATGAGGCGGACGAAGCCAAGACCCTCGAGGGGATCGGCCTCTTCGGGCTGGCTCCCGAGGGGCTGAGAGTTCTATGCAAGGTATACCTCACGAGGCTCAGCTGACGTGAGCCATGACGACCAAGGCCAGGTGGGCGCCAGGCGGGCGCAGAGTGCAGGTTTCCTCTTTGGTGCAAAGGAGGCAAGCCACATGCGTGGAGTCCCGATGAGTCAGCCAAAGGTTTCCATTATGGTGCAACAAGACCAGGACCACCAGGACGGCACGACGGAGGTTATCGCTGAGCCCACCGCAGCATCACGACCAGAGGCTTTTCACAGGCAAAGACTACTTTTGTCAGGATAATCTGTACTACTTGTCCCCTTTCAAGTCCGGCCGTTGTGGGATCCCTTCCCACCAATATTTGGGAAGAGGACCAAGGCCACTATAAATAGGACTTAGACACCACCATAGGGAGCATCTAGTTCACATCCCCTCAGCTCTCTCGAGCTGAAGAACACCTCACCTCTTGAGGCTAGTTCATCCACTATACTAGTTCATTCTCAGCCCTACGAGGCAATCCACCAAAACACTGGAGTAGGGTATTACACCGCAAGGTGGCCCGAACCAGGATAAATTGCTGTGTCTCTTTGTCTCTTCGAGCTCGTCATGCTAGGTTTAGGAGGATCACGAGTAGGTAGGCTGGGTAGGTTGAGATCTCCGCATGCACCCTAGAGTTCGAACCTCTCAAGGGTTTGCGAAACCCGTAATCCGACAGGCACTGCTTTGCATAGAACAAATTATCTCTTTATTACAATCGATAGGGGTACAAGGGGATTACATCAGTGCATCGACACTATGCCTGCCAGGGTTGCTTTATGCAAGCAGCAGAATAACACATAGCATCGGAATAAATTCTAGCAGCGGAACAACAACGACGATGATGGACTCCACTCCGCAGGGATGCATGCTCGAACGTTTATCCTAGCTCACAAACTCAAGATCATCGGCAGACAAGCAAGTAGACAAGGCATGACCTGCAAACTGGCATGACAAGCATGTCAGTACATTGAATGTACTTGCAAACTCACAGCAACCAAAGCAATCAAGACATACAACATCATGGCAATTACAGGTTACTTAGCAAGGATGAGCATGATATATCTAGAGCAACATGGCATTAACATGGTGAACAAGATAGCACTAGAACTATACCAGATGACCATGGCATGAGCATATGATGATACTAGCATGCAACATATTAACAATGTCATGCACCAACTTACTTTGTTCGGGGTTACCTCGTAACCACCACATGAATCACTTACCATCATGGTCATCACACGATCACCTCAGGATAAAATTAGTCTTGGTATTAGCAATATCGTAGTAATCATTACATGACCACAATGAGCTTTATCTTGACCCTTGATTATTGCATAAAACCATAAACCTCAACCATCTTCGGTATCCTCAATACCACTGTGATCCTCTCGCGATCACATAAGAATCAACCATTTCCATCATCGAACAGGGGTTGTTATTATACAGGTTATTATTACTATTCACCCATAGTGTGACCTACTACGAACTGGGCACATATCCACGGGCGCGGCTATCAATAGATTTAAACACACTCTGCAGAGGTTAGCACACTGTACCCACACCATAGAACCCATGGCCTCATACTCCCATTCGGGTGGACCAACGGCGTTCCGACAAAACCAATCTACTACCATGACACTCTCCTGGCAACTCGGACCCACTCCCCTTTGGGCTAAGTCCTGGATGGCCCCGATATCACCGCGTGACATCAACAGCCACCGTCATGGCAAAACAAATGGTCCCAAACAGGGACATGGTGACAAAACAACAATGGGCACACAAGGCTTATGTCCGCCTACCTGATCAGGGTAGCACGCGCCCATAACCTTTCCTAGTTGGAGGCACTGGCGAGAGGTATGGCAATAGACCGCATTAGGGCCTTTCTGTACAGGCAAATGTGGCTGCACTTGCCAGTTCAATTTCGATGGCACTATGACTCAGCCAACAATTGTTCGAGTTTAATTAATGTCCGGTTAAACTTGAATTCGAAAGATGCCGAGTCATAATATGATGAAATAATAATGCACATGAGCATGATGTTAACATGATCATGGGTAGGGCAACATAACCATATGAATCATTAACATCAATAATAATAAATCACTTAGTCTACTTGATGCAGATGAACATGGCATAGCGATGATCGTACAGAACACAGGTGCTTCATAACAGACGGTAATCATGCATCAGATGAACATGACTATCACCACCATATACTCCTACCAAGCAGGACATATGAGAATAATACTATTAAGTAGTACAAACTAACAAGGTGCGTAAGAACATAGCATGAAGATAAGCATGTATCCATAAGCATAACCGAAATGGTACTAGCAGTATTAAACGAGCAACCATTTATTAATATTCAAGTGAAAACCATGGCTACTGCAAATCCATCATGCAAGTGGCTGTCGTGGCTTGCCTGGGGTTGCCGGATACTCCGGGAAGAGGTACGGTGAAGTCACAGGATGATTTGCCGGACGCTTCACTCTCGGACGGGGCTAGAATAGGGCAAGTGCATAAAGGTCATTTTCACAATGGGACCACCTAGTGAAAATGAAACGAAAATATAGAGCTCGATGATACAAAGAAGTAGGCTTTGGATTCACCTCAATCGAAGTTACGGTCGCGAAGATGCGGACGTTGGAACACTAGGGACTATTTTGTAAAAATTACATTCACAGATATGCCCTTGGAGGTTAAAAGAGAAAGCGCCTTCCGTCGAATACGTTATCTGCAAAAGAAAGCGCATTTTAAGACACGGTGGATTCAATGTATGCTTTGATCAAATGAAACCGCATTTTGATCCGAAGGGAGAAGTTAATACGCTTTCTGTCGTGGAAAACGTATTTTGGGAATACGCCTCCACTTAATGACGTGGAAGTGGCGGGGCCAGCTTTTGGATGGCTGACAAGAGGGTCCCACATGCAGGTGGGGGCCTGCCTGGCAGGCTTCTTCAACCTCCTGCTCGAGCGCACCTAACCGAATAGGGGAGCTCACCCCGATGACGTTCGCCTGTGATCGGGGCCACCATATGACACATGCAGCCTACCCATCTGCTCAGGTGGGTGAGCCACTTCGGTGGGTGGTGTCCTACACCACCGGGAAGCTCTATAGTGGTTGTAGTCCAGCTCGCAGTGGAGGGGCCTTTGGTCGCCGGAGAAAATGTACCTAGAAGTCGTCGTCGGAGGAGGAATGGAGCTGGGGTGGCTCGGTAGTGGTGGTGGAGGCCTCTATAGGTGGTGGAACGGGGGAGATGGTCAGCGTCACTGGAATCAGAGGGACCCAAGGCGGCGGCCGGGGTGGCGATGGAAGGGCATGAGGGGTACTCTGGCTTGGGGAAGATGATGGGGAGGGAGCTGGGAGCAAGGGCAAACCGATGGCGAGGTCGAGGGCTCTCAGGACTATCGGCGTTCTGGGAACGGGGGTCCCCGTACTTGCCTGCCTGCGGCTTGTGGCGTGGCTCATGTGGTGGCCTAGTATGGCCCATCTTCGTCTACTCGAAGCTCAAGACCCTCGCGAGCGGCCAAGCCTCGCGGGGCGGACGACAGAAGGCTTCCTCAGGAGCAGCCTCGCCAGGCAAGCTCGCAAGGAGGCGGAGAGATCAAGGCAAGGGTGCTTCGCGAGGTGCTCGTGATGCAAGCCATGACGATCGAAGACCATGCGGGCACCAGCCGGGCGCCGGCCTATGCAGTGTCCTTGTTTCCTCTTTGGTGCAAAGGGGGCAAGCACATGCATGGAGCACCGAGGCACCAAGCAAGGGTTACCATTTCGGTGCAACGAGACCAAGACCAGCAGAGCGGCAGGACGGAGGTCACTGTGGAGCCCAAGACAGCGTCATCGCTAGTACCTTTGGCAACCGAAGACCAACTTTAGTCAGGATAAGTTGTACTATATGTTCCCCTTCAAAACCCCTCCATTGTGGAATCCCTTCCCGCTCAATATTTGGGAAGAGGACCAAGGCCTCTATATATAGGGCTAGCCACCCCCATAGCAAGGGGGACAAGACAGAGAGCGATTCATTTCATACACACCACACCATCATGAGAACACCTCTTCTCGCGAGGCTGTTCTCCCTCTGTACTGTTCATCATCAGCCCTTGAGGCAATCCACCACACCACATGCTAGAGTAGGGTATTACACCGCAACGGTGGCCTGAACTAGTATAAACCATGCGTCCCTCATGTTCTTCATCATGTAGCTTAGATCCTAAGCGAGGGGTTAGGACATGGATCGGTAGGGGGAAGATCTTCGTGCGCACCCCAGAGTTCGAACCTTAAGGGTTTTGTCGGAACCCCATATCCGACATTTGGCGCGCCAGGTAGGGGTGTGCCGGAGCTCTCCCTTCCGTCGACCCGCTCTCCATCAACACCGCGCTTCGCCCTCGTGGCGGGCAACGTGCCGCCCGCTCCGACTGCCGACGCCGGTACTGGGCCCTGGGGGCTCCGAGATTTGGCCCCCACCTTGCGACGGGTGCGGTGGCCGAACAAGTTCAATCCAGAGATGCCGCCACGCTACGACGGCGCGGCGGATTCGCTAGCTTTCCTGCTGGCGTATCAGGAGGCCCTCCCATGGTCGCCAGCGTCCCGCGCATGTGGCTGCTCCACTTGCCAACGTCTTCGGTGACCTCCTGGGAGGAGCTGCGCAGCCTCTTCCTTGCCCATCATGCTGCGCCGGCACTCCCAGTCTTCGCGGCTCTCTTAGGTGGCTCGCAAGCCCCACCCATGAGCCGCCACGTCAGGCCATTCGTCCGCCAGATTGGCGCTGCCCTCATGCGCCGCGAAGCTCCTCCGGGTTATGTGGGCCGACTTGACCTTCAGCTTAGACGATCACCCCGCCAACACCGCCTGCTCGGGTGCGCTCCTGATGCTGTGCACTCCCACCATCTACCAGGTGACTGTCACCAGGACCCTCATCGACGGTGGAGCCGGCCTCAATGTGCTCTCGGTGGAGGCCTTCAGCCTCCTCCACGTGCCGCTAGAGCGACTTCGACCCAGCAAGCCCTTCTCGGGCATCGGAGGCAGTTCCACCGGCTCCCTGGGGCAGATCCGCCTCCTGGTAACCTTTGGCACCCACGGCAACTTCCGCACGGAGCTGGTCAACTTTGACGTTGCCCCCATCGGCCACCCGTACAACGCCATCCTCGGCTACCCAGCCTTGGCCCAGTTCATGGCAGCGACTCACCCGGCCTACAACCTCATAAAAATGCCCGGGAGCAGCAGCGTCCTCACCATAGCCGGAGATGCAAAAGATGCCCTGCAGGCGCTCAAGCTCGCCTCCAAGACGGCCGCAGTAGCGCAGCCCACCAGCGCCGACACCCTCAAGGCCTAGGGGGCTGTGCCAACCAAGAAGAAGTAGCTGTTCACCCAAGACAAGGCGGAGACCAAGCAGATACCAGTCGATGAGGATGGATCCTTCGACGCCACCTTCACCATAGGTGCCAATCTCGATCCCGAACAAGAGGAGGCTCTAGTGAAATTCCTACGTGCGAACAAGGAGGTGTTCGTGTGGGAACCCAAGCAACTAGTAGGGGTCCCCAGGCAGGTGATCGAGCACCACCTGAATGTATGCCCCAATGTACGCCCCGTGAAGCAGGCCTTCATCGTCCAAGAAACCCGCAAGCTAGAAGCTGCGGGAGTCATTCGCGAAGTTCGCTATCCGGAATGGCTGGCGAACCCTGTTGTTGTGCTGAAGAAGGGAGGAAACGAGTGCATGTGCATCGATTTCACCAACCTCAACAAGGCTTGCCCTCAAGATCCATTCCCGCTCCCCCGTATCGACCAAATCATCGACTCCACCACTGAGTGTGACCTGTTGTGCTTCCTGGATGCCTTCTCGGGCTATCACCAAATCAAGATGGCGGTAGAAGAAGATGTGGAGAAAACGGCCTTCCTGACCCCGTGTGGGGTGTACTTCTACACCTGCATGCCATTCGGATTGCGCAACGCAGGCACAACCTTTCAGCGACTGATGCATATCGCCTTGGGCCGTCACCTCGGGAGAAACACCGAGGCCTATGTCGACGACATCATGGTGAAGTCTTGGGAGGCAAAGACCCTGATACAGGACCTGGAAGAAACCTTCGCGAGCCTTCGTGAAGTGGGCCTGCGGCTCAACCCAGAGAAGCGCGTGTTCAGTGTTCCTTCTGGCAAGCTTCTGGGCTTCCTCGTGTCCCACAGAGGCATCGAGGCTAACCCAGAGAAGGTGAAGGTGATCGAAGACACGAGTCCACCGCAAACCCTAAGAGAAATGCAAAAGCTCACTGGGCGAGTAACCGCATTAGGGTGTTTTATCTCCAAGCTAGGGGAGCGAGCCCTGCCCTTCTTCAAGCTAATGAAGAAGAAGGGCCCGTTCGAATGGACTCAAGAGGATGACGCAGCGTTCCAAGATCTCAAGAAATACCTGACTAGCCCTCCAGTGATGGTGGCTCCACGCCCTAAGGATCCCTTGGTGCTCTACCTCGCCGCCATGCCATACTCCGCTAGCGCAGCTCTGGTGGCGATCCGAGAGGAGCGCCGGGTCAAGGCCGTATCGGCCGCAACCCCGACCGTGGCAGCTCAAGGCCAGGAAGGCCTCGCGAGGGCCACAACCTCGGCGGATGGGGACCGGCCTCAATAGGAAGATGCCTCCGGGGCTGAGGGGACCTCACCAAGCAGTTAGGAGCCGGGGGCTCCAACACCTCAGGAGGTGCTCGACTCTCCGGAGGGTGCTGGCTCCGTCGGCGCGCCCACCTTCGTCGAGCATCCCATGTATTTCGTCAGCACGATGCTGTGGGATGCAAGGGCGTGGTACCCCATGCCCCAGAAGCTCTTGCTCGCGCTATTGGTGGCCACTCGGAAGCTGCGGCACTACTTCCAAGGTTACCCCATCAAGGTCGTCTCGGCATATCCATTGGAAAGGGTACTGTCGGTGTCAAAACCGGCGGATCTCGGGTAGGGGGTCCCGAACTGTGTGTCTAGGCGGATGGTAACAGGAGACAAGGGACATGATGTTTTTACCCAGGTTCGGGCCCTCTCAATGGAGGTAAAACCCTACTCCTGCTTGATTAATATTGATGATATGGGTAGTACAAGAGTATATCTACCACGAGATCGGAGTGGCTAAACACTAGAATCTAGCCTATGGTATGATTGTTGTTCGTCCTACGGACTAAAACTCTCCGGTTTATATAGACACCGGAGAGGGCTAGGGTTACACAGAGTCGGTTACAATGGGAGGAGATCTTCATATCATATCGCCAAGCTTGCCTTCCACGCCAAGGAAAGTCCCATCCGGACACGGGACGGAGTCTTCAATCTTGTATCTTCATAGTCCGGGAGTCCGGCCAAAGGTCTTAGTCCGGCCATCCGGACACCCCCTAATCTAGGACTCCCTCAGTAGCCCCTGAACCAGGCTTCATTGACGACGAGTCTGGCGCGCAAGTTCTCTTGGGCATTGCAAGGCGGGTTCCTCCTCCGAATATTTCATAGAAGATTTTGAACACCAGGGAAGTGTCCGGCTCTCCAAAATAAGTCCCACATTCAATCGTAGAAAGAATAATCTGCCGACGTATTCCGCGGCGTGACATCATGCCACGGCCAGGCTTTTATTCATTTTATTGTTCCACCTCAGTGCATTTAGCGAGGCGGTTTCTTGGCACGTCTTGTCAAAGTAGAGATCGTGTCCCCTTATTCCGGGATTCTCATCAATATGGGCATGGGTAACCCAACCATGACTTAGGTATGACTCCCTAATTAAAAGCGAGTCTCAAACGGTTACGGGGAGGGCTCTTGGTATTCACCTCCTTTATAAAGGAACCAAGGCCCGGCTCCCTTGTTCTTAAACCAATCAAATCCGCCCCTCGCTTCGAGTTCCAACACCCAAAGCTCTAGTTTTAGGCGCTTCGGACCTTCGAAGATGTCCGGCTCCGACCCTCAAGGCCGGTGGATGCCTTCCTCCATTACGGAAGAAGATGTGTGAAAGCTAAGAGATGCCAGGTATCTAACCGGCGAAATCTCGCATAGACTGCCTACTCAAGGGAAAGCCGTTCCCGCTCCCCAGCCTGGTGAAAGCGTGGTGTTCGCATCTCACTTCCTTCGGGGACTAGGCTTCCCGATCGATCCCTTTGTGAGGGGGCTTATGTTTTACTACGGGCTGGAGTTCCACGACCTTGCTCCGGAGTCCATCCTCCAGATCTCATCATTCATTGTCGTGTGCGAGGCCTTCCTCCATATCACCCCTCACTTTGGATTGTGGCTAAAAACTTTCAAAGTGGAACCTAAAATGATCGAGGGGCAGCATGCTGAGTGCGGAGGGGCTATAATAAGCAAGATGGACAATGCTCCATGGCCCGAAGGCTCTTTTCAAGAGGAGCTCGACTTATGGCAACGAGACTGGTTTTACATCACAGCCCCTAGGGGCACCACATGGGTGGCACCGCCTACTTTTCGCTCGGGTCCCCCACCACGGCTGGTGTCATGGGTTAATGAAGGACTTATCTGGGGGTTGCCAAAAGACGTGCCCCTGCTGCAGGGCCGTATTCGAGATCTTCTAGAAAGAGATATCAATCTGACCGTAGTGGCGCAAGTCATGGTGATTCGCCGCACACTGCCCTGCAAACGTCGACATCTCCGCCTGTGGGAGTTCAATCCGGAGGGACCACGAGTCCTACAACATTTCATGGGAATGACACCCATGGAGATGTACAAATTGTTCTTCGGATCACAAGCAAGGTGTCCGGATTTGTCCGAGGACGCAGGTCTAAGCTGCAACCACCCGGATGGTAAAGTAAGTTGCCCCGTCTTTGAACACACCATCCATATTTTTATCAAATCTACCCTTTAAAAGAGTTGCCCTTTGAACAGGAGTGGATAGCGAAGGCGAAGCTTATCAGGTGTCCAGCCCCCCTGCCGAGACCGTACCGGATCCCATGCTAACCAGGATGCTGGAGGCCGCGCCATTGGCGGAAGGCGAAGGGGGGAACGAAGTAGCTACCGCCTCCACGAAGGAGGCCATTAGGAAGGGAAGAATCGAAAATTCTCTCAACCAGGGAAAGAAAAGGACTGCCTCTGAAGACCCGGAGGTGATAACCTCAAAACGGGGAAAGAAATCTTCGTCAAAGGGTTCAGCACCAGAGAACGCCCCAGCCGAATTGCCCCCTAAAGGAGACCCGCTCTCCCCCGAGGCGTAAGTGAAGGGAGAGGTTCCATAATGAATCACATTCATGTTTTATTCCTAAGGAAAATAACTGAAACATTATCTTGCAGTTCGGATCTCGACCCTTCTCAGCAGAGCTCATCTTCAGGGGATCTTTGCCAAGAGATGATAGAGAGCGAAACGCCTCCTCTTGTTCCACCGTCTCACGAGGCTGGCGACCCCGAGGTATCGTCCCGGAGGGTTTTTTCAAGTCCGGACCCTGGGAAAGGTCGTCAGACTAGTCCGGCACCCTCTTGCGCACCGGCGGAGGGGCTGAAGGATCTGCTTAGTAGGGAGTCCATCTCAGAAGAACACCGTATGTTGATGGATACGGTGATTGGAAGGATTTCATCCGCGGAAAGCGGATTGTACGAGGCTGCCAGGAGTTTACTAACAGGCTTTGAGGTATGTAAAAAGGTGTACCTTTTGGTAGAGCCGCATATTAAATGTGCCCTGTATGAATAGTTGCCCCTGAGACTCTGTGTGTCGTCACGAGTGACGGCGCATAGAGGATCATAACCCCAGGTATAATGTGCCGCCTATTCCATGAAGGTGGCGAGGCGTTCGGTGGCTAGCCGGACTGATGAATCTGTCAAACTAAAGCGGCAACTTGATGTAGAAGATGCCGACATCGCGCTTGTACATAAGCGGCTAGACGAGGCTCAAGGTATGTTTAAAAGACACCCAGTAATAGGAGCTTGATGCTCGGGCCTTATATATGTTTTATGTAGATGGTGCTGCTGCCATGGAGAACCTTCGGGCGGAACTTGCCCGATCAAAGGAGCAAGCAAGGAAGAGTGATGCGGCTGCCGTTAAAGCGGCTGAAGAGCTAAAAGCCGAATAGGCTGCTCACTGCGAGAGCAAGAAGGAAATGGACGAGATGGCCATAAAATTGAAGGATGCTACCGACCGCTATAGATTGCTTGAACAAGAAGATAGGGCGGCTTAGAAGGGTTTGGAAAAGATCACTGCCGAAGCCAAGGATACTCGCTCTGCCATGAGAGCGATGAAGGAGGAGCTGCGTCAGGCCGGAGATATCATGGCTGGAAAGCCTTATATGCTGCGGATGAAGTTCAGAGACCCCAAGTATGCTCCATTAGACCGGCAGTGGAGTTCGAAAAATGCTTATCTGGATTTGGCCGCAAGTGCGGCGGACGCGACCGAACACTTCCGCAGCCGAGGTGACCATGAATTGGAACAGCTTTTTTGGTCGCAGTACCACAATCCAGAACGCCCACTGTCAGTATCCGACTGTTTAGCCGCCTGGGCGGAGCTAAACAGATTATCCGGACTCGCCATGAAGTATGTTGCGAGTCGTCTGTGGCCGGAGAAGCCGGAGCCGAATAGTTATTTTGGCTTGGTGCAGCAATTCCTTGGTTCGGTGTCGCATGCTGATGCAATGAAGAGGTCGGCGTGCATAGAGGGCGCACAGATGGCTCTTGCCCGTGTCAAGACATACTGGGCAGATATGAAGGCCAGTATTCTTGCGTCCCAGGATTCGGACGAAAGCCGAGTACCTGCCAAGCACTATTTTGAGGAAGTTCTTCCTGGCGCTCGTATAATAGAGTCGCAGTGCTCGAAGGATGTTGTGTTCGAATAGCTTATACTATTTGTAAGACGAATTGTGTTTTTATGAAAAAAAGCTTTTTTATACTTGTGCTTGCAAGAATCATGATGCCTCTTGTGCGGCCGTTTAATGTATATATTTGTATATAACCTGAAAGATGGCAGTCGTTGGCTTCAGCCCCCACACATAGAATGCGGGGGTGTTCGCAAAAAGGCGCCTTTTCACACTTAATCCAACGTCTTGGTCCTACAAAGGAGGTGGTGGCGCGGCGAACTAGGAAACTAGACTATAATGCTTTATCACTTTCACTTAGCCATAGGAGTTTGACAATGGGACTACTGAATAGCCCCTAGGGGCACCCGCTCGCCCGAATTCGGGGGGCGAGTGTGCCTGACCGGGAAGCGGCCCTTCGTTAATGCGGGGGAATCCTAAAGATTCCGAAAGCCATCGAGTGGTTGACCAGTCTCTCGCTATATCATGACAGTCAGTTTTCGGCTTTCTCTACTGAGGTGCTCACCCGGCCGAACCGGGGCACAATCGCAGTAGTTCTCCTGGTGCCGCGTTAGCCGATATAACGGAACGTAAGGCAGCAAAACACAAGAGCCAGGCAAACCCAACATTTGACCAAAGACATGATTCGGAGCTGATGCATATAGGGCCAAACTCGCGACGCCGAACACTCCCTAAGGTATTCGGTCTTTATGAAGACGGGCCGAAATAGAGCCCTTGGTAAAAAAGCCCCTAGTGTCCAGGTATGTGCAAAAATTCTGGCGTGGCCACATGCCAAGACGCCAGCCTCCTCCTCGGCTGTAGAGAAAACCGGGGATGTTATCAACAAGAGACAGTAAAAAAGGTTTATGCAGGGTCTTAATCTGAAAAGAATCCTTGGAACGGGTCCCTGCTGCACGTCTGCGCCTGTGTCTCCGTTGTGCCGTATCCTGGACGGGCGTAGCACGATGTTCGTCTGCGAAAGAGAGGAACTTAGTAAAAAATAAGCGTGCGAGAAATCTATATCGAAATAAACAAGATATAGTTGGAGCAAGAGTTGGGCCGTATTGTCTCCGGGCGTGAGCACACGGAGCCCCTTGCATGAGGGTATGCGGCTATTTGAGCATGTTGATGCCGAACTCGTCTAGCCGTGTCCGGGATAGTAGGGCTGGATTTGTGGGCGGCTGTCTAGGCAGCCGCACCCCTGCCCGTACTTTTGGGGATCAATTTATGTTCCCTTGTAATGAAATGATGCCCTTTGGACCGGGTATTTTAAGTGTAAGGGATGCGTAGTGCGGTATTGCGTTAAAGCGGGCGAAAGCTTCACGTCCCAGTAGCGCTTGATAGCGACTTACGAATGGGGTGATGTGGAATGTTAGCATTTCACTTCGGAAGTTGTCGGGTGATCCGAACGTGACTTCTAACGTAAGGGAACCCATACTTGGGGTATCTGAACCTGGCGTTACTCCTTGAAAGGAAGTGTTGCCGAGGTGGATTACGACTGGGTTTACCCCGAGTTTGCAGACTGTGTCCTGATATAACAGGTTCAAGTCACTGCCGCCGTCCATAAGGGCGTTTGTAAATTGGAGTCCGTTAACGATTGGATTTAGGACCAAGGCAGTCCAGCCTGCGTTCTGGTCTCCTCTAGAGTAATCCTGATGATCGAAGGTGATTGGTTGTAACAACCAGTGGGGTTGCTCCTCCGGGGCTGGCTGTACGACGCGTGTTGTTGTAGGTGCCGTTCTATTCTTCCCTTTCGTCACATGAAGTAGATTTACTGTCTTGACTTCTTGTGGGAACTTCTTTTGTTCTCCGGTGATCTGCTCGTGGGGTGCATCATCATCTTCGCTTGGTGTGTTGAGCCCCTTGTGTTCGGTGTTGAGCTTGCCGGACTGCTTAAAGACCCAACAATCTCTGTGGGTATGGTTTGTAGGTCTCCCCAAAGTGCTGTGGATTTGACATATTTTGTCCAGAATTTTGTTGAGGTTGGATTGCT
This sequence comes from Triticum dicoccoides, assembly GCF_002162155.2. NCBI lineage: Eukaryota > Viridiplantae > Streptophyta > Magnoliopsida > Poales > Poaceae > Triticum > Triticum dicoccoides. Next base: position 168,737,483 of record NC_041393.1, read on the forward strand.
CGTCCCTATCGTCTTTGGGGGGCAGCTTTTTCTGATTTTGCTGAGAGCTTTTGAATCCGGCATTTACTGCCGTGCTCATCGGGCTGTTGTCCTTTATCCGGCGCGGTTCTTTGTTACGGCGCGACTTCCCGTTCCCATCTCTGGGTTCAGACGTATTCGGGTCGCTGGTGCTACTTCCTGCCAACCAGCTATCCTCTCCTGCACAGAAGCGGGTCATGAGGCTTGTTAACGTGGCCATTGTTCACGGTTTTTCTTGGCCGAGGTGTCTGGCGAGCCATTCGTCTCGGACGCTATGTTTGAAAGCTGCTAGGGCCTCTGCATCCGGGCTGACTCTCTGGGCTGCTGAGTTATATGACTCAGATCATCTGCATCCGGGGGCCGGACATAGGTCCCTTGAAAATTTGCCCGGAAAGCATCCTCAAGCACTGCCCAACTTCCCATGGTGTTTTCGGGAAGGCTTTTAAGCCAATGCTGGGCTGGCCCTTTGAGCTTAAGGGGTAAGTATTTTATGGCGTGGAGGTCGTCTCCTCTGGCCATGTGTATGTGCAGGATGTAATCCTAAATCCAGACTACAGGGTCTGTTGTTCCGTCATATGCTTCTATGTTTACTGGCTTGAATCCGGCTGGGAATTCATGATCCAGCACTTCATCGATAAAACATAGGGGGTGTGCGGCGCCCCTGTATTTAGGCGTGTCGTGATGTTCAGGTATTTTTTGCGTTGCATCACTCATTGGAGCTTGCTTTCTTGGCCTATAGATGGGTCTGGTTGGGCCAGTTTTCTGATGCGAATTCTTGGATGGATCGCGCGCCATATTGAGTGCGGCATCCTTTGATGCGTGAGATTGATCGTAGGGTCGTCTATCCGACCTTGTGGCTTCCTTATTTTTTGACAGTGGGGGCTTTATGGCCTCTTCGTCAAATTCTGGTAGTAGTTTCCGCTTCGGATAGCTCTTTATGTGGCGACCACTGCCGTACTTGTGTGCGGTATTGAGTACTTTGCCCCATCTGATCCTGAGTGCATCTTCCGCTGTCTTGGGCCTCCGCTTCTGCTTTCTTAGGCTACATGCAGTGGCGACGAGCCTTTGGTTGAGGTTCTGATGTTCCAGCAATTTGTCTGGTGTGAGATCGTCCGGGCTATTATCTTTCCCGGGGATTGGTTGTTCGGGTTGTCCGCCTTGCTTGGACGGATGCTCGATGGCATGTTCATTGTCCGTTGAGTCACCCTGCTCTATGGCTGGGTCTTTGTCGAGGTGGGGTTTGGCCTTGCGCTTACGCCGCCCCTTTGATTGTTTTTCGGGGGAGCGATCCCTGGCCGCATCCTTTGGGTCCTCGTTGTCGTTTCTGTTGTATGTGTCCACCATACATACATCGTATGATGAGGTGGTTATCCGAAGCCCTATAGGTGCTGGTTCTTGATCGTCTCCTTTATCAGCGTCCATACCGTCGATATCTTCGGAGTCGAGATCGAGCATGTCGGTTATATCTTCGACAGTGGCTATCAAGTGGGTGGTGGGTGGGTTTCGAACTTCGTCGTCCGCATCCCAACCACCCCGACCGTAGTCCGGCCGGGGTTCTTTCGACAAAGAGAGGGACTTTAGCGAATTTAGGATATCGCCAAAGGGCGAGTGCTAAAAGACATCCGCGGTGGTGAACTCCGTGATCGGAGCCCGATCGGGTTCGATCGAAAGGGGTGGAGAATATTCAGAGTCCGGAACGGAGCCCGGCACCTTGGAGTTACCGGCCTTGCAAAGGACTTGGCTGGTATTCGGCTCTATAGCCGCAGAGATTGCGGCTCCTTGGGCGGCGTCCAACCGTCCGTCCATGGCTAGCGTAGTCGGCTCCAAACTAATGGTCGGAGTGAACACCTGAGCGGCGCTCTGGTCGCTGTCCGGCGGTAGAGCTAGATCATGCCCATCGAGACAGTGCGGCGCGCCCGGTCATGGCCTGAATCCGTCGAAGATCAAGTCTCCGCGGGTGTCGGCCGTGTAGTTTAAGCTTTCAAACCTGACCTGACGGCCAGGGGCATAGCTTTCGATCTGCTCCAGATTGCCGAATGAGTCGGCCCGCAGTGCGAAGCTGCCGAATATGAAGATCTGTCCGGGGAGAAAAGTCTCATCCCGGACCGTATCGCGATTGTCGAGCGAAGAAGCCATCGGGCCTAAAGGCGACGACACAGAGGAACACTCAATGAAAGCACCAATGTCAGTGTCAAAACCGGCGGATCTCGGGTAGGGGGTCCCGAATTGTGCGTCTAGGCGGATGGTAACAGGAGACAAGGGACAGGATGTTTTTACCCAGGTTCGGGCCCTCTCGATGGAGGTAAAACCCTACTCCTGCTTGATTAATATTGATGATATGGGTAGTACAAGAGTAGATCTACCACGAGATCGGAGTGGCTAAACCCTAGAATCTAGCCTATGGTATGATTGTTGTTCGTCCTACGGACTAAAACTCTCCGGTTTATATAGACACCGGAGAGGGCTAGGGTTACACAGAGTCGGTTACAATGGGAGGAGATCTTCATATCGTATCGCCAAGCTTGCCTTCCACGCCAAGGAAAGTCCCATCCGGACACGGGACGGAGTCTTCAATCTTGTATCTTCATAGTCCGGGAGTCCGACCAAAGGTCTTAGTCCGGCCATCCGGACACCCCCTAATCCAGGACTCCCTCAGGTACTCAGAAGTCCCAACTCAGCGGGAAGGGTTGCCGAATGGAACATCGAGTTGCAAGCCTTTCAGTTGGAATTCTGCACGACGAGGGTCGTCAAGAGGGCACACTTGCAGATTTTGTGGAAGAATGGACAGAGGCGCCAGGGCTCGAAGCGGGCAAAGATCGGTCACTTTCCCCAGGTTGAGTCATGTACTTCGACGGAGCTTTCTCGTGACATGGCAAAGGGGCCGACGCGGTGCTCATATCCCCCACTCAGGACAAGCTCTACTACACCGTATAGCTCTGTTTCCAGCATGGAGAGAAGGTTTCCAATAACATAGTAGAGTACGAGGGTTTGATAGCAGGCTTGAAGGCTGAAGTGGACTTGGGGGTAAAGTGCCTCATCATCAAAGGTGATTCACAGCTCCTCGTCAACTTCTCCAACAAGGTGTATGAGCCGAGGGACGAGCACATGGAGGTGTATCTTGCGGAGGTCCACCGAATGGAAAAACAGTTTTGGGGTTTGGAGTTGCAGCATGTGCCCCGCGGCACCAATCAAGAGGCTGATGACATTGCCAAAAGGGCGTCCAGGCGGCTGCCCCAAGAGCCCGGCGTCTTCGAGGAATGACTCTTCAGACCCTCAGCGGCACCATCACTATCAAGTATAGCGCAGCCTCAGGAAGAACTCCCTCAACCACCTGCTTCAGGAGCTCCGACCTGTGGCCCAACCTCAGGAGCACGCTTGCTCCTAGCGCTGGAGCCTCAGGAGGGATGCTGGACCGTGGACCTCAAAGGTTACCTGATGCAAGGGACTCTGTCAGAGAAGGAGGAGGACGCGGAACGTGTGCCGCGGCAGGCCACGGCTTATTGCATCCAAGACGGATAGCTATACTGGAAGCAGCCAAATGATGTTTCCCTATGTTGCATCTCCAGGGAGCAGGGGAAAGAACTGATGGCAGACATTCACGATGGAGACTGTGGGCACCACTCGTCATCACGAACCCTCGTCGGCAAGGCGTTTCGCAGCGGGTTCTACAGGCCTACAGCACTCAACGACGCCATCGAGCTAGTGAAGGCTTGTGAAGCCTATCAATTTCACGCCAAATAGATTCATCAGCCAGCACAGGGCCTATAGACCATACCCCTCTCATGGCCATTTGCGATTTGGGGGCTGGACATTTTGGGCACGTTTCCCTAGGGGCTATCGCTACCTCTAGTTGCCATTGACAAATTCACCAAATGGGCAGAGGTGGAAGCTGTCCGCACCATCCCAGCTGGTTCAGTAGTCAAGTTCATGAAGGGCCTCGCGAGCCAATTCGGAGTGCCTAATCGCATCATCACTGACAATGGTTCGCAATTCACCAGCAATCTCTTCAAAACATATTGTGCTAACCTTGAAACGCAGATATGCTACGCTTCGGTGGCACACCCTCGGAGCAACGGCCAGGCTGAATGTGCCAATGCAGAGGTCCTGAAAGGCCTCAAAACCAGGACCTTCAAGAAGAAGCTGGAGGCCTGTGGCAGGGGCTGGTACGACAAGCTCCATTTCGTGCTGTGGTCCATCTGCACGACCGCTACCAAGTCAATTGGCGAGACCCCATTCTTCCTCGTCTACGGAGCAGAGGCGGTCCTCCCTCACGAGGTCAAGCGTCACTCCGCGCGGGTCCTGGGGTTTGACAAAGCGCAGCAGGACGCCAGGCGGGGGACGGATCTCGTGCTGGGGGAGGAATGTCATTGGGAGGCCGCGCTTCGGGTGGCAAGATACCAGCAGGCGCTGCGGCGGTACCATTGCCGCAACATCCGCCCTAGGACTCTCGAGGTAGGGGACCTTGTGCTCAGGCGGGTGCTCTCCAGGGAAGAGCTGCACAAGCTCTCGCCCATGTGGGAGGGCCCGTTCAAGGTTGTTCATGTATCCAGGCCCATCTTCGCACGCTTGGAGACCCAGGAGGGGGTGCCCATCCCGAACGCATGGAACATTCAGCACCTCCGGAGATTTTACCCTTGAAGCGAGGCCTGTGCCTATGAGAAAAGGCCCGGTGCCTGTGAAGAAGGCCAATGCCTGTGAAGCTTGTCCTCCTGAGGAAAGGCCCGGTGCCTATGAAGAAGGCCAATGCCTGTGAAGCTCGACTCCCCCAAGAAAAGGCCCGGTGCCTGTGAAGAAGGCCAATGCCTGTGAAGCTCGCCGCCCGTGACACTGTCACGTAATAATGAGTTGGGGCTGTACACGCCCCGGAGTCTCCGAAGTGCCGCCCCCAGGCCTCGGGGGCTCTCGCCCACGCCCAGTGGCAGCACTTAGCTCCGTGCTGGTGAGAAGACGTCGAAGATTAGATTAGGTGCCGGATGCAACTTTTCATTTGCTTTCTGCAGTTGGCTTGTTCATCCTTGTTTGGGACTTTAACTGGAGTTGCTTTTTAATGTTGTTCGCCGTCCCGGGCCTGTGGTTTCCTGTCTTTGCTGCTCGCCTGAGTCGTCTTCCCTTTCACAAACCACGCAAGGGGGTTGCCCGGGCGCGCTCGCGAGTATCTTCTCGCCTAATTTCGTGAGGCTTCCCAACTCAAGTTCACAGCGGGAGCACTCCTCCCGGTTCATGCCCCACGGGCATAACGACACGAATGCAGGACCTGAGCTGGTCGCCCTCACAGCTGGGGTTCGGAACCTGTCCCTCCGGCTAATTTTTGCAGGCCTCAAGACGCACGACAAGGCCTCTGGGGAACCTCCCGAGGCGAAGGCCGCAACGAATCCCCCCGAGCTAAGTTATTCCTACGCATGAGCACGCAATACCGTAACGCGGAATGGAAATAATAGAAATAGCATGATAATTGAAGGCAACAGTCCAGCACGCCCCCACAGGGCTCCACACTTCTCTCTCTCTATGCAGGAAAGGGAGAAAAAACAAAATAAGCGCGGCCTGCCCCGCGACAGCCCGCAGAAGAGGATTCGCATCACCCTCCGGAGCTCAAACAGACCCCTCCTCATGCTTCACCGAGGTGCGATGGCAGGATGATCCGCCACCCCCCTCGAAGCGGGCGCGGTGGCACGGTGGCTGATCACCACGCCGCTGGAGGAGCTGCCGTCAGAAGGGGAGCCACCAAAGCTTGGCGAGCTGCAGGCACCGCCAGGCACAGGCCCGCCTTCGTCTCCACCGTAGCCGTCACCGAGGCTGAGCATCCGGTCGCCGTCATCATCCTTAGGGTAGCACCTGACATGACAATCATCCTCTCCGAACACCTTCACATAGAGGGTGGCGTCACCGTCGAACTTGAAATGCAGGGTGCACCGCCGGCCCAGGCCACGCGCGCGGGCAAACGTCTGCTAGCCGCGGGCTAAGGCCACGACCCCGGCAGTGGAAACCTCCACCGCCACCCAGGAAGCTCTGCTGCAGCAGCCGTCCTCCTGGAGCCAGAGCCCGCCAGTGACACCGGCCAGCAGTTCGCAGGTGAAGAAGCAGGGGAGCTGAAGCCAGGTGCCGACCGGATCCTCCGACCAAACGACAAACTACGGCAACACCTCCGCCGAGTGGAAGCGTGGGCGAGGAGGCCGCACAACCACGGCGTGCCTCCCCCAATCAATCAAGTGACCTTCACCGAGCAAAGGACCTCCGCCGCGACCACGGGCGGCCACTGCAGGAATCACGGGATGCTTGCGGGGACGACCTCGGCTGCGCTTGGACGGAGGGGAGCCAGGCCCCTCCCGGCGAGCCTTCCCCTTCTTTGCGGCCGAGAACTTCTTCGTAGGCGCCATAGGACACAGCAAGCAGATGGAGGAGGAGCAAGGAAGAAGAGGCAGAGCAAGAAGAGATGGATTGGGAGGGCTCACACCGTTCCATACTTATAGTCCGGAGGAGGCCAACCGTCGGCCTCCGCGATCGCATGTAATCATGACTCGTTTTGCATGCAGGGACCTGTCAAGTCGGGCAGTTGCCGAGGCGGCATGGGGAAGCGGAGGCGCCCACGTCCAATCAACCGCCATGCGGCACCCAAGGCCGCAGGCTGTTGGGGTTGCCTTGCTCTGCACTTGCCCGTTCGCTTCCCTGCTAAGCCAAGTCCGAGTGCGCCTTCAAAAAAAATCTTTCCAAGGGTGGAAGTTCATTTTTCTGGAGGAACTGAAGCTTCTCAAATATAGGATGAGGAAGAAGCATGAGAGGCAATTCTCAGTTTGGCTTGATGGCCTGTTGTAATTTTTCTTCTTAGGCTATTTATCTGTTTAGCTTCTTTCTCTCCTTTTTCTTCCTTTCTTCTTTTTGTTGCTAGTCTTTTTAGGTCTTTAGCCTTGTTTCTTGGGCTTATCTCAAGCCTTTCAGACTAATTTGTTGTTCTACTTTATTTTAATAAAAATTGGAGTGGGGTTTTACCCTACTGTTTATAGTCAAAAAAAAAGTCCGAGTGCTCCTTGGGACCGGGGCTACTTTCGGCGTTCTGGGAACGGGAGTCCCCAGACTTGCCTGCCTATGGCCTGCGAAGTGGCTGAAGTGGTGGCCCAGTACGGCCCATCTTCGTCTACTCGAAGCTCAAGACCCTCGCGAGGGGACAAGTTATGGCGACCGGTTTTTCTGGGTGTTAAAGCCCTTTCTGGGCGCCTGAGCACAATGTTAATTATGAATATGCAAATAACTTAGCAATATTAAAATTTATGAAATAAATAACAAACATGCCACAGTCGGGCGTCTTAGCGACACCGCATAAAGGGCTTTAAACGAAATGCCACAGTCGGGCGTCTGAGCGACACCACATAAAGGGCTTTAAAAGGAATACCACAGTCGGGCGTCTGAGCGACACCACATAGAGGCACTGGTGGCGACGGAATCGGCCGGGAAATGGTGGCGACTGAACCGGTCGGACTCGGGGAAGAAGGCCTTCCCCTCCTCGACTACTGGCCAAGGTAGCACTAGGAAGGTCATTTGAGGTTGCTCGAGGACTCGATTGAGCTCTAGGGCCCTTATATACGCGGTGGAGGTCGGTTCCAAGGCGGCTGGCGATAAGGACGACGGCGAACCGCCTCCCTGTAGCTTGGGCGACGTGGCGGCGACGAGCGCTAGAGGACGAGGCTGCGGATGAGCTCGCACTGTTCCAGGGGCAGGTGGCAAGCCGGGGTGGCTTGGGCGGCACCGACCGTGGCAGAGGCGCGCTGCGGATGCCGGAGTGCCGCCAAAAGCTCTGTCGGCGGCGCTGTTGGCTGCCAGGGCGGCTTGGCGCATTGCTGTGGGGAGGTTAGTGCGTGGCGTGGCACTGCAGAGTGGGCCAAAACCAGGGGGGCCAGCGTGTCGGCTCGGGCACGGTTCGTGCAATACGCGCGCTCTGGGCGCGTCCAGTGCACGCACCGAAGGTGTTCGATACAATGCCGTGGCATGCTACAGGTCACAGGTGAGGTTGGCAAGCAACAGAGCTAGGTTGTTGATAGAGTGAAGCTCAGGGGACAAGGTGGTTTGGTCAGGAGACCAAGTTCACAATGCCAACAACAACTTATGTCAAATCTGATCATGCACTCCAGGTGTTTGACAAAATGCCACAGGCACTTAGTCTTTTCTTGGAGTGGCAAAATCTTCCAGATTGAAGTCTCTTTGGATGCATAAGAGGGTGGTGAGGTTAGTTGGTGAAAAGCACAAACTTGCTAGTGCAAGTTTTGCAGGACCTCAAATCTGGACAAGATGTGAATGGCATTATTTCATGAACCAAAAATATGCCAATGCTTGCATGCTCCTGGACTTAGGGGTTTAGCATGGAGGACTACAAGTAGGAGAAACAATCAAGGGCCAAAGAGCAAGCAAGAATATGGTTGCTATACAAACCATCATGTTGGACCAGAAAGGAGATGAGGTTGATTCACTCAAAATTTTCAAAGAACATCCCTGGATTTTTGCATATAATGGAATCATATGCTCCTACTGACATCCCATAATTTTGGTGGAAGCTAGAAACAAATATTTAAAAGGGTTGTAGTGCAAAATTGCCCACTGGACCAGAGAAGAAAAACATGTGTAGCACTCAAAATATGAAATGAATAAAATATATTATTTCACAAAAGTGATTTAGAGACATCACATGACATCTCCAAATTTTGGTTGGATTTTTAGTTAAGTTTATCAACTGGTTGTAGTACAAAAAGAGCTCCAAAACTTAAAACAAGTCATTTTAATGAATAAAGCTCAGGGTGAAATAAATTAATAAATAAATCTACTGATTAAGAGATGTTTTTAAAGAGAGGGCATAAAAGTCCAATATGTTTTGGAAGGATCCACTTGGAAAAATTCCTTAATATGAAAGGAAAAGTTTTGAAATCAACCGAGATATACTTGCAGGCAAAAACTTTAAATTCTTGGCAAAATTTTAATAACTAAAACCTGGTTAAATTTTTGGGGTGTTACAGTTACTACCCCCCCTAAAAAAAATCTCGTCCTCGAGATTTGCTAAGAGCCGTTGTGAAAAACAAATACTCCATACGTGTTCGAGCGGTTGTGAGTCTGCTGCCATGGTGCTGCGTGAATAAAAATAATCCATGTAGTGAGGGGATAAACGATGCAGCGGGAAAAGAAATCTCATTCTAGGATTTTTCGCGGTTACACAAGTTAATCGTGAAGAAAACTAGTCATGCTAGTAGAAACTGAATACACGACTCGTCGCACAAATTCGAGGTACCATGCATAAGCTACAACCTAATAATAAATGCTGAAATAACAAACACAGCAGTGACGTCTAAAATGAAAACGGTAACTGGACGGGGTCCTGATAAAATGTCTCTGGAAAAGGGATACACTCCTCTTCTATCGGAGGAAGTGGATTGACCAGTCGATGTATGCGTCTCTCCGGGTCGGGCCTCAGTGGTCTGCCGATTGCAATCTGAGGATTCAAATCAGCAAGACTCTGGAGATAATCCATCACTCGCTGGTTCAAATGCTCTTGAGCGATGATATACTGGATAAGGTTGGCTAGCACTGGGTCTCTCTCAATCCTTCCACCGGGAAAAGATGTTACTCCTCCGGGTGTTGCACGGCTCGGAAAGTAATAATATCCTCGTTCGCGGGCATAGGGTACTGCGGATCGAAGGCGAGAAACCGCTTCTTTTGCAGCAGCTTCTATGGCCAGGTGTGGGGTTGGCATAGATTCCCCCACGAAGGAAACTTCCATTGGATCTTGATTGGAGTCTACGGGAGGGATGTGTACTGCTGCCCAATATTCCGAGGTGGAAAAAGTGATTCTCGATTTGAACAGCTCGTACTGGGGTGGCTGGGTAGAACCCATGGTACTGCAGGTAAAGTCCCGCAATATTTTGACAAAGCTACCTGGGGTTGCACTTGGGGTTCTCAGATGAATACTGGGGCTTGACATGACAGGAAAAAGGTTGCGAGGATGGTGCACAAGGTGTGGGGTGCTTGGTAAGGTCACGAGGTGGCCTTTATATAGCAATGGAGCTGGGTCATTTTACCGTGGTGAAAGGTAATAAATTTGCCAGCTTAGCTCCAAAGGTCGGGTCAGTGTCAGAGATACACATATCTCATAAGGAGACGTGTTACTGTGGTTGTCATCGGGGTTGGTTTTGGTAGCTATGCCCGGAAAATGTGCCACTATACGCTGACAAAATACGCAAGGCTACTACTAAAACAGAGGTACAATGACAGGCTGCGTTTACATACAAGGTCGCACGATTACAAAGCGAGGATACACTGAAACTCGATACTACTTGTACGGCTTAATCTACCTCGTTTATGTCTAAACGGGCGTGCCTGGTGGATGACGAGGCTTCTCCACGTGTCTCACTGCCGGGATTAGTCGGAGATGGCGGAGGAACTACAGGGTCGGGGTAGCGATGATGACCATCTCGGGGATTGTTAGCCACAATCCCGTTGGAGTGTGTTCCCAAAAGGCGTCGAAGCACTTCTGGGGTCATCACAGTATCTTGGATGATGGCTGGGGCTGACCTCAGGGTCTCGATCGGGTGTCCGAACAGCACGACTGGGTTGTCGGTGTTGGGCTCGTCTTCTCTGCTTGCTGGGGGTCGACGAACCAGCTCTCCTCGAGCTGTGATCAGATCAATAGTGATTTGATCGAACAATGCCTCTAGTGCACTTACATAGCGCACTAGGTGCAATAATGCGGGATCCATCTCGTGATCTCCGTTGGCAACTTGGGGTGGTCTACCGTACCCTTCATGCCTGGGGTAGTAGTAGAACGAGCGACAGTTAACTCTGGGCGATAACTGCCGAAGTTGAACTATAGCCTCTCGAGCAGCTAGCTAGACGACTTGTGGCTCGAAGGAAGTTGTTCTTCCGGTGAACCTGTAGGGGCGTTCAGGAGATAGACCCCTACCATAGATGTGCACAGTGGCCCAGAATTGACGGCTTTCACCGCCCATGGGTCCTTGGTACACAACATATTCTGGGGGCTCTTCTAACGCGTAGGCACGATGGGTGAGGTTTGCGAGTATGGTCACAAAACCTCCAAGGTTGGTTGCAGTGGTCTCATTGTGCACAACGGGGCCTGGCATTATGGCTTGGTTTGGGGTAGAGGCTGTGCTGGGTTGAGGCTAGCGTGCCCTTTTTATAGAAAAGGGAACGGAGTCTTCCATCGCAAGCTTGTGGAGGAGACATCTTGGGTGCTGGTCACTGGCGTGTGATCGACAGGTTAGGTTGATAGGTTGGGCACCGACTGCCAAAAGTGTCGGGGTCACTGTGTGGTTGTCTTGCACGAGAAGCTTGGCTGGGGTTTGGTTAAGGTCTGGTGGGTTGGTTTGCCTAAGTTTTCCGACCTGGCTAAGATAGGATTAGCCAATGGTCAGCCTGGCTCTGATACCAAGTCTACGGCAATCGGTTTTTCCGGGTGTTAAATTCCAGAAACTGGCCGTTGTGCTCACCAGCCCCAGGATAACTGTTAGCTGATGAGGCACCAACTTGATACAGAAATTCCAAGAAAAATACAAAATATGTAGTACAAGACCATTCTGGCCTGTGAGTACAACAAATGGTTTCTAGTGGTTGATGGCGGAAGCGGGTTGTGAAACATCAGTGTCTATGGGACTCCATTTCCCACGGGAACAGCTGACCAGGTTAACTCCTATCTTCGCGAGACTGCTATCACCGTTGCTTAGGTTCCGGGGCTGTCAACGCGGTTGCTCCTCTCCGTGCAAGAAATCTGGACAAGACAATAGCCAGGGACAAGCCAGTGAGTACTTTGAATGTACTCGCAAACATTATGAACACGGGTATAATATGACAATGATGTGCTGAAAAATATTCTATGCTCATGACGTCAGTCACAAAAGATAAATAAAACTCTGGTGCGTACAAGCATGTTAATTATGAATATGCAAATAACTTAGCAATATTAAAATTTATGAAATAAATAACAAACATGCCACAGTCGGGCGTCTTAGCGACACCGCATAAAGGGCTTTAAACAAAATGCCACAGTCGGGCGTCTGAGCGACACCACATAAAGGGCTTTAAAAGGAATACCACAGTCGGGCGTCTGAGCGACACCACATAAAGGGCTTTAAAAGGAATACCACAGTCGGGCGTCTGAGCGACACCACATAAAGGGCTTTAAAAGAAATGCCACAGTCGGGCGTTTGAGCGACACCACATAAAGGGCTTTAAAAGAAATGCCACAGTCGGGCGTCTGAGCGACACCACATAAAGGGCTTATAAAAGAAACAATTATAGTGAATATCCCAGAGGTAGAACCATCCCAGAGATACTCGGTGATAACAATAATATCACGGGTTAGTCAACAATAATAATAATCATAATTATCACAAGTCACAAGTAGTAATTCCCGTTCTGGTTTAACAGTTTCACCTCCGAAGACCGACACTAAGACCGACACTTGACCCATCCCAGACTGTAATCCTTAACCATGGACATGGCTATTCGAATAGATTTAATCTCTGTAGAGGGTGTACTCTTCTCCCACGAGTAACGGATTTCTTTAGTCCATCGGGACTAATTCCGTCTACGGTCTTTTTGTTGAAAACACACCTAACTTGCACACACCAGCTTAACTCACACGTGTCTGGAATCACCCATGACACCTGTCAAGCAAACTCTAAGTGGGGAGGCTACAACCTCGCGTAGCATGGGATCAAATTTATATCGCGCGCTCTAAGGGGTGGCCGCCCCTCTCGGTCTCAACCAGAAACACCCATGCCCCCGGACCAGGTGGCCTGTCTACCAGCTACAACTGGTATCTTCCACCATGGCCTCTCTGTACGGTGTGTGCTAGAAAGAGGTTGACAACTTACTGAACCGTACTCTACTTGTTGTAGAGACGAGTGGTAGTACGAAGCAAGTATGGGGGTTACTGGAACAAGACTCGATCTACGGTCGACTCAGGAGGTTTAAGTATTCCCTGCATGATTAGCATAACGAATATATTTCAACCAACAGAGTCACCGCTCATATTACCTTACCATGCCATACCAGACATAACCGTCCCGACGGAGACCGGCGACAAACTCATGCCTACCCAAGACAGAGGTTTTCCCGGGTTCCTGCCGATATGCATGTAAGGCACATGAGGATGATTATCAACACAAGTGTGATCATTTCCGACAGCATGGAAATAAGTAACATGCACCCATGCATATGATCATATCACATGAAATAACAAATTTCTCCAAAGTGAGGTGATGTTATAAACGTGTCATCAAACACATAAAAATATTTATGCCGGGGTTCAGAATGCTTGCCTTCAAGTTATGGGAAGGCAGGGTGCATTTCAAACTCTTGAAATACTTCTCCTCTCTTCAAAAATCCTATTTTAGAAATATAAATGAATTAACACACAAAATAAAAACAGCAAAAAAAGTTGTTCTGAAAGTTTTTCAAATAAATCTTGAAATAAACTAGACAATATTTGAGAGACGTGGGAAAAAGAATTAATTCATTTGGAGTTATATTTTAAAAGATAAAGCCAGTCAAAGTTTGGTCAAAATCTGATATTTAAAAATAAAACAGAAAAGAAAAACGTTTCAAATAAAACGTGTACACGTCGAAAGCGTATTCGGGAAAGGCGCTTCCACTTACTCCCGCGTGGACAGGCGCTGGGTCACTGACGGTGGGCCCTCCTGGCCCACTGGTCAGGTTTGACCGGCCACACGCGCGTCGTTTCCCCTCCGACCGAACAGAGGCGGAGCTCCGGCGAGGATTTGCCGGCAAACGGGGGCGTCCCTTGGAGATCTGAGGACATGGGTAGGCTCAGGGGGTCGAGACGAGTCTGTGGGTACCCTCCATGGTCACCGAGGTGAATGGAGTCACCGGCGACGAGCTTCGCGGCGGAGGAGGCGTTCGGGTGGATAGTGAGTTTGGGGCTGCGGTGGTCTCCGGCCAAAATTGAGCGAGGGGTTGTGCTCACGAGAGGAAGGGAGAGTTCTTGGTGGAGAGAGTGGAGAGGGAGAGGCACTGGTGGTGACGGAATCGGCCGGGAAATGGTGGCGACCGAACCGGTCAGACTCGGGGAAGAAGGCCTTCCCCTCCTCGACTGCTGGCCAAGGTAGCACTAGGAAGGTCATTTGAGGTTGCTCGAGGACTCAATTGAGCTCCGGGGCCCTTATATACGCGGTGGAGGTCGGTTCCGAGGCGGCCGGCGATAAGGACGACGACGAACCGCCTCCCTGTAGCTTGGGCGACGTGGCGGCGACGAGCGCTAGAGGACGAGGCTGCGGATGAGCTCGCACTGTTCCAGGGGCAGGTGGCAAGCCGGGGTGGCTTTGGGGGCGCCGACCGTGGCAGAGGTGCGCTGCGGACGCCGGAGTGCCGCCAAAAGCTCTGTCGGCGGCGCTGTTGGCTGCCAGGGCGTCTTGGCGCATTGCTGTGGGGAGGTTAGTGCGTGGCGTGGCGCTGCAGAGTGGGCCAAAACCAGGGGGGGCAGCGTGTCGGCTCGGGCGCGGTTCGTGCAATACGCGCGCTCTGGGCGCGTCCAGTGCACGCACCGAAGGTGTTCGATACAATGCCGTGGCATGCTACAGGTCACAGGTGAGGTTGGCAAGCAACAGAGCTAGGTTGTTGATAGAGTGAAGCTCAGGGGACAAGGTGGTTTGGTCAGGAGACCAAGTTCACAATGCCAACAACAACTTATGTCAAATCTGATCATGCACTCCAGGTGTTTGACAAAATGCCACAGGCACTTAGTCTTTTCTTGGAGTGGCAAAATCTTCCAGATTGAAGTCTCTTTGGATGCATAAGAGGGTGGTGAGGTTAGTTGGTGAAAAGCACAAACTTGCTAGTGCAAGTTTTGCAGGACCTCAAATCTGGACAAGATGTGAATGGCATTATTTCATGAACCAAAAATATGCCAATGCTTGCATGCTCCTGGACTTAGGGGTTTAGCATGGAGGACTACAAGTAGGAGAAACAATCAAGGGCCAAAGAGCAAGCAAGAATATGGTTGCTGTACAAACCATCATGTTGGACCAGAATGGAGATGAGGTTGATTCACTCAAAATTTTCAAAGAACATCCCTGGTTTTTGCATATAATGGAATCATATGCTCCTACTGACATCCCATAATTTTGGTGGAAGCTAGAAACAAATATTTAAAAGGGTTGTAGTGCAAAATTGCCCAGTGGACCAGAGAAGAAAAACATGTGTAGCACTCAAAATATGAAATGAATAAAATATATTATTTCACAAAAGTGATTTAGAGACATCACATGACATCTCCAAATTTTGGTTGGATTTTTAGTTAAGTTTATCAACTGGTTGTAGTACAAAAAGAGCTCCAAAACTTAAAACAAGTCATTTTAATGAATAAAGCTCAGGGTGAAATAAATTAATAAATAAATCTACTGTTTGAGAGATGTTTTTAAAGAGAGGGCATAAAAGTCCAATATGTTTTGGAAGGATCCACTTGGAAAAATTCCTTAATATGAAAGGAAAAGTTTTGAAATCAACTGAGATATACTTGCAGGTAAAAATTTTAAATTCTTGGCAAAATTTTAATAACTAAAACCTGGTTAAATTTTTGGGGTGTTACACAAGCCTCGCGGGGCGGACAACGGAAGGCTTCCTTAGGAGCGGCCTCGCCAGGCAAGCTCGCGAGGACGCGGAAAGATCAAGGCAAGGGTGCCTCGCGAGGTGCTCGTGACACAAGACATGACAATCAAAGACCAGGCGGGCGCCGGCTTGTGTAGTGTCCTTGTTTCCTCTTTGGTGCAAAGAGGGCAAGCACATGTGTGGAGTACCGAGGCACCAATCAAGGGTTACCATTTCGGTGCAACGAGACCAAGACCAGTAGAGCGGCAGGACGGAGGTTGCCGTGGAGCCCAGAACGGCGTCATCGCCAGTACCTTTGGCAGCCGAAGACCAACTTTAGTCAGGATAAGTTGTACTATATGTTCCTCTTCAAAACCCCGCCATTGTGGAATCCCTTCCCGCTCAATATTCGGGAAGAGGACATAGGCCTCTATATATAGGGCTAGCCACCTTCATAGCAAGGGGGACAAGACAGAGAGCGATTCAGTTCATACACACCACACCAGCACGAGAACACCTCTCCTCGCGAGGTTGTTCTCCCTCTATATTGTTCATCATCAGCCCTTGAGGCAATCCACCACACCACAAACTAGAGTAGGGTATTACACCACAACGGTGGCCCAAACTAGTATAAACCCGGCGTCCCTCGTGTTGTTCATCGTGTAGCTTAGATACTCAGTGAGGCGTTAGGACGTGGATCGGTAGGGGGAAGATCTTCACGTGCACCCCAGAGTTTGAACCTTAAGGGTTTTGCCGGAACCCCATATCCGACAAGGACCGCTTAAATAGGCGAGGGGGGAGGAGGCCGAGTTGGCTGTCACCATGGACATATGGCCGGAGCTACGGACACGAGGGCAGACGAGCGAGCTCCACGGTAGGCTACGGGAGGAACAGAGGGCAGGCTCACTGGTGCGATCACAAGGAGCAAGAAACCAAATGCACATCAAGGTTTTTGTTGCTTGCTATGGCTCATGGTCATGGAGATGGACTCGGAGCTTTGGCATGGTGTTAATGCTAAGATCACTGAGGTGGCAAAGTTTCAGCTTAATAGGAGGGGTTTAGCTGGTACTTGCTGTAGAAAGTTCCACACTGTCCAGATTTGGAAATGATGAAGTAGCACTCACACAAATGATTTTCATGAGATGAAACTTGGAGGAGATAAGTTGTTTGATGATATGAAGCTGCTGTAAAATTTTCATGCCATTTGGAAATACCAAAATGGTACTTGATTCACAGAGCTTCAATCTGGACAGAAACTTGAAAAAATTGCACATGGAAAATGGATAGATGAAATGAGCCAAAACTTTGTGGAGGTATTTTATGTAAATAGGATAATGTCCTGGTAAATTTTAAGCTTAATTGAAGCAATATAAAATACAGTTGCTTCACAAATTGAAATTCTGACCAGAAACCAAGAATTGATGCTGAGCTCACATGGAGAGGTGGCATGAGCTCAAATTTGGATGAGAGCTATGATTTGATCATATGAAGGATGTGGAAAAGTTTCAACTCAGTTGAATATGCCTAGCTTGTACCTCCTTCACAAAGTTTCTTTTCGGACAGAAACTTTGGAAATTAACTAGAAAATATTCACTAGGCACATTGAGTTGAATCTTGGTATGAGGCAATGATATGGACAGGAAAAGGTGTCCAAAAAGTTTGGGGTCAAGCAAGCAAAGATAAATAGCACTTCCTTCAGAAAGTGCCATTTAGGGCAGAATAGGAAAGGAATTATTTGAGGATTATTTTTCAACATGACAATGAAAAGTTTTGCCATATTTGAGGAATATATGACCCAAATAATTTTTGAGAATTATTTGTGAATTTTTAGAATAACAGAAATATAGGTTGCTTCACAACCTAGGGCAAATAGGGTTATTCCTTTAATAGAAAAGGAATATTCCCAATAAAAAGAGTATTGGGATTTGGGATAGGATGGAAATGACATGTGCTAGGGATGGTTTTGAGGATGACAAGCCACTATGAAACTTAGTAAGGCATGATCTTCCCAAGTTTTAGGATCACAGAGCCACGGAAAAGCAAATCAAAGCAGTAATCCAAGGCAAATCAAAAGAAAAATAAAAAGCCAAAATCCAGGGTGTTACAAACCTTCCCCTCTTAAAGAAATCTCGTCCTCGAGATTTGGTTGCTCAAGGATAAAGCCAATATTCTGACTCAAGGAAACCGTTTCCAACTCGGGTTTTCCTTTATATTATGTTCCCGTTAAATTCCATCTGACTAACTGTCTTGCTCACGATGGTTTGCTTCACCACATCTGACATTCTGACTTACCTCACATATTCCTGTTCACATTGGATCCAATTTCTTTCATATGTGCTGACTTAGCTAATGTCTGAATGATTATCATAACTGACATACGTGTCCTTCTCAATAGTGATTCCAGATGGAGGTGTTATTCTTGTATCCAATACCAAGAATATTCCACGGATTTGGGAACACATCTTCCCGTGGGACAAGGAACATCTCTAATCTAGGCGTCAGACTGCTCGCATATATGCATGCCTTCTGGGTTCAAAATAGTGATAGGAATCATACCGGTTCTCCTGACGGATTCTGACGTCTCGCAAGAGTTTCTGACTCATCCTGATTGGTTTCACCTTCTTGAGTATCCAATCATAAGTGAGGGCATACACTGTGAGACTGTCATTCAACATCCCGATCACTCATTCTGTCGGTGTATCCATGTGGATGGTAAGCCGTGTGCTGCCATAACAAGGTCGTTAGAGTCGATATCTTGAGTTGGCCTTTGGTCTGACATGATAGGCTGAGATATTTGATACTGACAATACTGATCACATATAGTTGGTTGAGCAGGTTACCTTGCTGAGGTCCTTACCAAGTCGGAGTAGACCCTTTAGGTGTATCTTCATGGTGATCGATACTGATTCAAACCGTCAGGGATATTTGTACCTTGTTGGTCATGCATCCATGATCATAGTTGTATTGCTGACCTTACTCCTTCATTATTGTTCTATTGGTCTGGATCCTTTATTTGAAAGAGTGTTGCCATATATACTCTTGATTCTTCGTGTGACCGTGGGTGCTGTCATATGTAGTATTTGGCAGTCATACCTTGGCCTTGTTCATGTCTGGAGTGCTTGGGATACTTGCCAGGATTCATGTGTGTTTGTATGAAGCTTATTGTTGTCGTTATTCAGATAGTGACAACGGTTAATAATATCGCTTTTTCGGGTGTGAGGAGGCTGATCTTGATAACCACTGCCAAGATAGTTGCCTCAATGTTGCCTTTCTTTAAGGCTTGTCGGTTCTTTCATCACCCACTGACTTTCTTTCTCTTGCATAACCAGCGGGATTGTCGGATGCTTACCTTGAATCCTTTCTTGTACGAGGGTCTTGCATGAATTTGGCAGTTTGCTCTCTGTATGTAGGAATATCTGATCTTGAGGTATACTTGTGTTTTAGCTGATTTCTTGCTTTTTGACCAATCCGTTGTGGATCTGAGACTTGTGATGCACTGCCATATGCTTGCCAACTTATTATTTAATATGTTATACACGTGCCGTACTGAGGAAGATTAGGGAACTTGTGATGGAAACCATCGAGGGTATCATGCTGAGGAAGACTGGATGGCTTGCGCTTGAAGCTTTCGTCAGACAACTTGCTAAAGAAGATTGGGTACTGTACCTTAGAAGCTTACCCCCTTAGTGACATGCTAGGGAAGACATGGTACCTTATGCCAGAAGCTTTTGCGGTATCTTGTTGAGGAAGACTGGATATCTGGAACGGGAAGTCATTCATACCTTACTAAGGAAGATTGAGGAATCTTGCCTAGTATGCTTTGCTGGTTTAATTTTATTTGCGAACGGAATGCCATGCATATATATATTCTGGACACTCCGGCTGTTGATTACTTGTATGAAAAATATTGCCTGACTGTCCTTTCTGCTAAAATCATCTCATATTTGGACTGTCTCCCGGGTGTAGCATGTTTCAAATCTTACTCATAGCAGAATCAAACCATACTTTTGACGTGAAATGTTCGGTTGGCGTTGGACCCAACTTTATTCTCCTACTGGTTCAATTACTGTTGCAGTTAAGATGGCTCTTGATGCTGATAGTCTGAGCAGGATATAATTGGTATTCAGACCGGATGTCTGCAATACGATGCTGTTAACTGAAATCTCAATGTGTTTAATTGAGCTTCCTGAGTATATATATATACATTTCTCATGGCTTCTTCTGTTCCGATGTTGCTTGATGAGCAACTTCCATGTGGTGCAAATAGGGTAACATCGATGATTCAAACAAAGAAGCACAACAAATGATCGATTGCAACAAAGCACACAACATACAAGGCATACAAATATATTCAAGCAACATCACATATCACTGCTACTCACAACAACAATATGCATGCATACTTAAGCATAAAAACCTTCCGGAAACTCCGGTTCCACGATCTAATATGCTGTGGCAGTGTGCACGAAAGTGAATCCACATGTGGAAGGAGTTGGTGTAACCAAGGCTACACCAAGCGCTGGTGGAACACCGGTTGCATCTGGATGGATACGGAGGTGAGGACGGACTTGGTGATCATGTAGCAAAACACGGATGTCACGACCACATTATCATCAAGTGTACGGAATAAAACCATACACGTCCAAAGAATAGGATGACAGGGTAGGATAGTGGTGGAAAACTGTGCTTGTTGGCATTGCCCTTTTTTGATAACAAAGATCAGTAAGAGTTACCAAAATGGTGAGTTGAAGGGCATGATTCGGGATAGAGACAATTCTATCACCGAAACTATATGGGTTGGTGGCAGAAAGATATTGACGCGATACTTGAGCATAACTCCTGCAAATGGTGTCTGGAATACTAGGTACCATGGCATCACTCCGCTGGGAAAGAGATGACACCAAACACTGAAAAGCAGGGATGCAAAGGAGAAGGGTGTAGGTAGTCGATCAAAACCACCTACACTCACAAGATAGACCGTTAGCGACCAAATAAGTCTATATGCATACTTATGCGGCAAACAAATGCAACTACCAAATCTAGCAGGCAAAGACAAACAACTAGACCCTATACTACCGTTTGCTAAGGTTCGCGCGGACTAGGACGCTCTACAGCCAGACATGCTCTGGTACCAACCATTGTGGCACCCCAGCTTAGAGAGATTGGAACGCCCCGTATTCCAGCCCACGGATCAAGGTAAGTCTCTGGAATACAACACTACTTGGAATAGAACAAATTAGCTCTTTATTACAAATCGATAGGGGTACAAAGGTGTTGTAGGTTACAACCCTAAGATGGATCTTTTCACACTTGGAGGGAGAAAAGGATGAACACCGAGAAACACAAAGAGGAAATCACTCCAACAATCCCCAATTACACATCCACTAGAATAGCAACACAAGATCCACAAGTTCACAAACACAATCAAAGGAAAGATACAATGGATAAGTTCTTCCCACTCCTAGGAGATGAGGTCTTGATGATGGTAGTCTTCTCCAAGATGGAGGTCTTGATATCCACAAGTGGATCTCCTCCAAGGAGGCCCTGATCTCCAATGTAGGTGGTAGAAGGAGCAAATCTCTCAAATTCTCATCTATGTCTTTGCTAACCCTAAACATGGTCCTAGGTACGACTTATATAGCTCTGGGTCGAAGGAGATGGAGAGGAGAGTGAAGGGGCAATCTCAGCCGGCCATCTTGGGAGGCCCGTGCGTCTGAGGTAAGTTGGGCCCATGCGCATGGGGTTCCCATGTGCCGGTACATGCCCATGCGCACGGGGTGCTACAGCCGCAGCTCCCTGTGTAGTCTGTGGGCACGGGGTCTCGGGGGCCCATGCACATGGGGTCACCTGGAACTTCTTGTCCAGCTGTTGTTCGGCTTGTTCTTCATCCTATGTGACTTGGGTCACTTCTCCTTGGACTTGGGGGTGTTCCTTAGCTGCTTGGAAGGGTTCCTCTTCATACCTAATGATGCATAGAGTATTTTGGTGAGGTAGCAACCAAGTTCCACTTGTATCCATATGCATGTCAACTAGGAAGGAGTTCACCTCTGTTTAGATTGCATGTGCTCTAGCTCTTGTCATGGGTCCACATGGGGCTTGATGTGTTGGTGTAGAGTCCTTGGGATGATGGAAGGATGCTCTGCATCATCTCCCCCCCCCCTTGGGAGAGATCTGTCCACAGATCGTGATCTTCATCACCATGGTACTTGGCCAAGTCTTTAACGTTGAAGAGGTCACTTACGTTGTACTTGTCGTATGGTATGTCAATCTTGTAAGCATTGTCATTGTAGCATGCTAGCACCTTGAAGGGTACGTCGACTCGAGGTAGTAGCTTTGACTTGGGCTCGTTGGGGAAACGATCCTTGTGAAGGTGAAGCCATACGAGATCTCCCGGTTGAAACACCATTGGTGTCTTGTTGATGTTGATCTTAGTGGCGATGCGAAGGACTTGACGCTCGATCGTTGCCCTTGTATCTTCATGCATCTTCTTGAGAAAGCTTTCCCTTGCACTAGCATCCATATTTGCGCGTTCTTGGAGCGAAAGAGGTAGGATGTCCAATTGGGACAATGGGTTGATGTAACGCCCCGGATCCGATGCGCCAGGTGTCCTTCAGTTATTCGCCGTCTTTGCCATGTCATTTGCTTGCGTGTTGCATTTTATCATGTCATCATGTGCATTTCATTTTGCATACGTGTTTGTCTCATGCATCCGAGCTTTTCCCCGTTGTCCGTTTTGCAATCCGACGCTCCTATGTCCTCCGGCGTTCCCCTTTCGTCTCTCGTTGTGAGTGGGTGTTAAACGTTCTCGGAATGGACCGAGTCTTGCCAAGCGGCCTTGGTATAGCACCGGTAGACCGCCTGTCAAGTTTCGTGCCATTTGGAGGTCGTTTGGTACTCCAACGGTTAACCGGGTAACCGTAAACCCCCCTTTCTCTTTGCAGCCCAACACCCCTTCCAAAGTGGCCCAAAACCCAGCAAACTCCCCTCCATGCTCTCGGTCGTTCGATCACGATCGTGTGGGCGAAAACTGCTCCTCATTTGGACTCTCCTAGCTCCCTCTACCTATAAATATGCCCTCTCCCCCGAAATCCCGGATGAATTCCCCCCTAACCCTAGACGAAATCCCTCCTCCACCGCCGGACACGTCCAGATTGGACCGGACGCGTCCGTCCGCCGCCGCCTGTCCTACCGCGCGCCGCCACGTGGCAGGCCGCGCCTCACTTCGCCGCGCCTCCTCCGCGGGC
>NC_041393.1:168760636-168815823 GCF_002162155.2 Triticum dicoccoides
CCGACTGGACCCGTGCCCCGCGCCCCGCGGCCGCCCGGCTCCGCCGCCGCCCAGCGACCGCGCCTCGCCGCGCCGCCCTCCGCCTCAGCTCCGGGCGCCGGTCGCCGCCCCGTCGTGGCCTCCTCCGCCGCCGGCCTCGCCTTCGGCCGGATCCGGGCCGGACACGGCCGGATCCGCCTCCGCCGCGCCTCCCCGGCCCTCTCCCGCAGCTCCGGCCACCTCCTCCCCGAACTCTGGCGAAGTTCCAGCGAGATCCGCCGTGCCTCGATGCATCCTCAGGTTGACTTTCCCCTCCCCGAAATCTGCTAAGTCCCTAAATTTTGTCATAATGATGCCATGTTCATCATGCTGTATATCTGCATCCGTAGCTCCGTTTTGTGCGTGTAATATGTCAAATTCTTCGACTCAACAAGTAAATCATTTCATTACATTGCATCATATTCATTTGAGCTCATCTTGATGCCTGAATCATTGTTGTAAGAGTGCTTCATGATGTTTCCTGCTGTCTGTTGTCAGAACGAGCTCTTTTGTCATTTTTGCCGTGATTGATGTGTGCATCCTATGAGGTTGATGTCTAAATGTGTTTTGAACTATGCCATGTCTTTTTTACAGAGGTGCTTACCATGTATTTTTGTGGTCAATGTGGTGACTAGCACAAGCATGCAAACTAGGAATCGTGATGTTGCTGATTTTAGTCCCTGTTCTGATGTAATTTTGATGCCATGTAAACTTGATGCTACAGAGAGATCCATGCATATTTTGAGATACTTCAGTAAGGATGATTTGAACAATAGGTTATTTTCTATCCATCCCTTCCCTTGGTTGCAATTATGGAGTAGTCTAGCATGTCATTTTCGTGCTCTACTTTTGCTTCAAAATGTTTCCTGGCAGATTGTTTACGTGTTATTCAAGTTGGCCAAGCTTGCTATAGTTGATTCTTGCATGGTATGGACTTGTTCTTGACTTGGTTTGTTTCACAAACATGTCTTCTTGATGATTCTATGCTTATCTTATCATGCAATGACTTGTGGTGAGTGAATCGAGCTTGTTAAGTAGTGTACATGATGTTGCTGTTTTGCTAGGCTGAATCTGTTATTTCGTGATGCTATATAAACATGTTGCTACTAATCATTCTGTGCATAATCTGGAGATGTTCTATAAACATGTTTTGATCTACATGTCATCCTCTAACCATACATGGCCCTGGTTGCAATTATAGCTTGCTGTAGCTTGTCCATATCTTGCTCCAAAGTTGCTTGAAAATGTTGTTGTCAGCCTGTTAACATTAAGTTCAGTTGTTTCCATGTGTTTTCCTAGTGATCCTTGCACCCTATGACCTTGCTCTTGCCATGCTTAGCTTCACAAATATGTCTTATAACTGTTGGTTGCCTTTCCATGCCATGTATTGCTCTGTAGTGAGTTGCACAAGCTCATTTACATGCCTTCATAATTCTGTTCCTGCCATGTATGAATCTGTAATATAACTTGCTATGGTTACATGGGTGCCATCGTATTTTCTGTTCCTTTTTGACTTATGGTCACTAAGGGACTTTTGATCTATGCTTTGAGTAGAATCATGCCATGTCTTGTTTTGCTATTATAAGTTCCTGTAACATATTGTTTGATAGCTCTAAACATTGCATCATGATGTTATTTTCTGCAAAATCTGAAATTGTTATAACTTGCAATCTTACCATGCGTGTTTGAGCAAGTTCCAGTGATTTCTGGAGATAGCTCAGTGTTCATGTTTTGTAATGCTTTACCTGTATATCATGCCCATGCCTATTGTTTTCTTGTTGGGGTGTTGTAGCATGTTGTTTTGATGCTTGCAATATGCTTAGTTGCTGTTTTGGACAGCTTGTCCTTTAAACTTGTTTCATGTGTGTGTTGAACCGTTGCTCCGTTTTGAGTGTGCTCTGTATGGAACTTGCTTAGAATTGCATGTAGCTTCATATTATCATGTTGCATCCATGTTTTGAAGTGTCTTCTTGATGTTTGTATGCATTTTGTATCAAGGCCATGTTTAACTTGTTTTGCTCATATCTTCTAGGCCGTAGCTCCAAACTAAATGAACTTTATATGTAACTTGACTAGAATCTCGTGTAGATCATCTTTGTGCATCTTAACTTGATGTTTAACAACTTGAACATAAGGTTTATTCAGATCTGGACCAACTTCGAAATTTGCATATGAGGACTTACCGGAATTGTTATATGTTGTTCCCGGCCTCATTTAAACTTGCCTTGACGTGTTGCTCTTGTTTGCATCATCTCTTGCCATGAGTAGCTTCATGTAGCTTTGTCATGCATCATGCTTGTTGTGCATCATGTCATGTTCATGTGTGGTGTGTTTACTATGTTGTGTGCTTCTTTTCGATAGTTCCTGCTTCGTTGCGATCGTGAGGATTCGTTCGTCTATGCTTGGTTCGTCTTCGTGGCTTCATCCATTCGTCTTCTTCATGGACACGTTCTTCTTCCTAGCGGGATTTTAGGCAAGATGACCGCTACCCTGGATCTCACTACTATCATTGCTATGCTAGTTGCTTCGTTCTATCGCTATGCTGCGCTACCTATCACCTGTTTATTCAAGCCATCCCATATTGTCATGAACCTCTAACCTTTGACACCTTTCCTATGCAAAGCATTGATTGGCTATGTTACCGCTTTTGCTCAGCCCCTCTTATAGCGTTGTTAGTTGCAGGTGAAGTTGAAGATTTCTCCATGGTGGACAGGATTTTGTTGGGATATCACAATATCTCTTATATTATTAATGCATCTATATACTTGGTAAAGGGTGGAAGACTCGGCCTTTTTCCTAGTGTTTTGTTCCACTCTTGCCGCCCTAGTTTCCGTCATACCTGTGTTATGTTCCCGGATTTTGCGTTCCTTACGCGGTCGGGTGATTTATGGGACCCCCTTGACAGTTCGCTTTGAATAAAACTCCTCCAGCAAGGCCCAACCTTGGTTTTACCATTTGCCTCACCACCACCTATCCCTTTCCCTTGGGTTGGCCAACCCGAGGGTCATCTTTATTTTTAGCCCCCCCCGGGCCAGTGCTTGTCTAAGTGTTGGTCCGAACTGAGCAGCTTGCGGGGCCACCTCGGGGCAACTCGAGGGCTGGTTTTACTCGTAGCTTGACTTATCCGGTGTTTCCCTGAGAACAAGATATGTGCAGCTCCTATCGGGATTGTCGGCGCATCGGGCGGTCTTGCTAGTCTTGTTTTACCATTGTCGAAATGTTTTGTAAACCGGGATTCCGAGTCTGATCGGGTCTTCCTGGAAGAAGGCCTATTTCTTCGTTGATCGCGAGAGCTTGTCATGGGCTAAGTTGGGACACCCCTGCAGGGTATAATCTTTCGAAAGTCGTGCCTGCGGTTATAGGCAGATGGGAATTTGTTAATGTCCGGTTGTAGATAACTTGACACTAGATCCGAATTAAAACGCATCAACCGCGTGTGTAGCCGTGATGGTCTCTTCTTGGTGGAGTCCGAGAAGTGAACACGGTTTCTGGGTTATGATTGACGTAAGTAGGAGTTCAGGATCACTTCTTGATCATTACTAGTTGACGACCGTTCCTTTTGCTCTCTTCTCGCTCTTATTTGCGTATGTTAGCCACCATATATGCTTAGTCGTTGCTGCAGCCTCACCACTTTACCCCTTCCTTCCCTTTAAGCTTTGCTAGTCTTGATACCCATGGTAATGGGATTGCTGAGTCCTCGTGGCTCACAGATTACTACAACAGCAGTTGCAGGTACAGGTTATTCGATGATCATGACGCGAGAGCGATGTTTGCTTGTGTTGGAGTTCTCCTTCTGCTTCTTCAATCAGGGGATAGGTTCCAGGTCGGCAGCCTGGGCTAGCAGGGTGGATGTCGTTTGAGTTTCTGTTTGTGTTTCATCCATAGTCGGATGATGCTCTGATGTATTGTGATGTTGTATTCGTGTGGCATTGTATGCCTTATGTATGTATCCCCATCTATTATGTAATGTTGATGTAATGATATCCACCTTGCAAAAGCGTTTCAATATGCGGGTCTATCCTTGGTGGGACCTTCGAGTTCCTTTTGGATAGGGTCGCATATTGGGCGTGACAGTTGAAGCCATAGACAACCTCGAAGGGGGACTTGCCGGTAGTAGTGTGTCGAGCTTGATTGTAGGCATACTCGGTGATGGGTAAGCACTCCTCCCACTCCTTGATGTTCTTCTTGATCAACACACGTAGAAGAGTGGAGACCGTCCGGTTGGTGACTTTGGTTTGGCCATCAGTTTGTGGGTGGTATGTCGTGGAGAATAGAAGCTTGATGTTGAGCTTTGCGCAAATGGTCTTCCAAAAGTAGCTTAAGAACTTGATGTACCAGTCTGACACTATGGTCTTAGGCACTCCATGCAACCTCAAGATTTCCCTACAAAAAAGATTAGCGATATGTGAAGCATCGTCTATCTAGTTGCATGGTATGAAATGTGCCATTTTTGAGAATTGGTCCACAACAACAAAGGTGGAATCCTTTCCATTTCTAGTTGTAGGCAAACCAAGCATGAAATCTATACTAATATCCTCCCATGGTTGATACGGAATTGGAAGTGGCATATGTAAACCAAGAGATTGAACTTTTCACTTAGCTTTGCGACATGCAGAGCATTTGTTGGTGAAGCGTGCCATGTCATGAAACATCTTTGGCCAAAAGTACTTGAAGGAGACTATGGCAAATGTCTTGTCGCGTCCAAAATGTCCCATGCTTCCACCTCCATGATCTTCTTGCAAAAGCAACAAACGAAGAGAAGACTCGGGTATGCAAAGCTTGTTAGCATGCATAAGGTAGCCATCTTTAAGATAAAAGTGCTCGCAACAAGTGTGTCAGATTACGGGTTCCGCAAACCCTTGAGAGGTTTGAACTCTAGGGTGCGTGCACAGATCTCAACCTACCCAACCTGCCTACTCGTGATCCTCCTAAGACTAGCGCGACAAGCTCGAAGAGACAAAGAGACACAGCGGTTTATCATGGTTCGCAAGGGCGCGTGCCAGTCCTTAATCATGAGGCGGATGCGGGAGGGCTCGCAAGGGCGCGAGGCGTTCTTATCGACGAAGCGCCGGTCAGGCAGTCAATAATTTAAAGGTAGCTCTGATAGATGTAAAAGGGATGCATGCCACAGGGACGGACCCACATGAACTGGGGATGACACAGCCCGAGGGGCGCCCCCAAACTGAACAAACTAGAGAGATATCACCTGGTACTGTCGCTAAAGAGGTGTTGAAGTAGCCAAAAACGCGCGGTGCCGAAGTCGTTCCTCACGAGTCGCTCTGGTGCCGAGGCTCGGGAGGCTCCTGAAGGTGCTCCTCCATCTCCGCTAGGATCGCCTGATGCCTGGCATCGCGGGCCACCAGGGCATCCCTCATGCAGCGCTGGAACACCACAGCCGCGCCCGGCAGGCCGAAGGGCATGCAGACGTAGCTGTGAGGTAGACCCTCGCATCGGACGACACGAGATGGATAGATGAGCTGCCGAGATGTGGCCCTATTGAGCCCGGGGATTTCGATGGAGACGCGGAACTCCTTACCCTCGCCGGGGCAGTGAGCTGTGCCTCGTGGCAGGCGACGATCACCTAGCAGAACCCTTGTTTCTTCAATCTCCTCGATTGCCTTGCTGATGAACTCCTAACCACCTAGCGCCTCCCGCCTGCTGCCTTCTCCTGGGAAGCATGCTCTGAAGAGCGCCTCCACATGGTGCCCAAGCGCCTCCCTCGTGACCTTGGCTAGGTTGGAGGCCCTCCCGTGGAGAGCCCTCGAGCCCAACCTGAGAGGGGCACCGGGCGCGCCTTCCTATGCGATGGGTGAAGGTGTCGCGTCCAGGGACGCGAGGCTCAGCGCGGCGTCCTCGAGCAATGCTCCTTCATGAGGCCCCTATTCTAGTTGTTGCTTCTTTGTCTTGGGGGCGACCTCAGGAGGGAGGGCGCCGTCCTCGTCCTCAGGATTCTCGACCGTTGCAGCCTTGAAGACGCGCTCGAGGTTGTTCACCGCATCCTTCTCTTGGCACGCGAAGGTGATGACGCCGCTGCTTCCTGGCATCTTGAGGATGTTGTAGCTGTGGTGCGTAGCTGCCATGAACTTGGCAAGTGCTGGGTACCCTAGGATGGCAATGTAGGGTAGGCGTATGTTGGTGACGTCGAAGTCGATGAGCTCGGTGCGGTAGTTGTTGAGCTCGCCGAAGGTGACAGGAAGGCAGACCTGCCATATCGGGTGTGTAGAATCGTCGGTCACTCCTGAAAATGGCTTGGTTGGGTGAAGCTGGAAGTATGGCACTTGGAGCCTGTCAAACGTCTGAACAGATAGAACATTGAGGCCTGCTCTACCATCAATGGGAGTCTTGGTGACGACCACATTGCTGATGACGGGGGAGTAGAGCATAGGGAGCACCCCAGCAGTGGCCACACACTTGAGCTGGTCTGAGGAGCTGAAGGTGATGACGCACTTGGACCACCTGAGAGGGCGAGTTGCTTCAGGCTTGGGGTTCGCTGCATTCACCTCATGTGCGAGCTGCTTGAAGACGCAGTGGGAAGCCAGGGCCTATGAGCAGCCCAAGATGCAGGCGATGGCTCAAGGCCCCTGGAAGCCCCCCGCCCCCTCATCCTGGTGGTGATCTTTGTTCCTTCTTGGCGGTGGAGGCACAGGAGGCAGAGCTGCGTTGCCCTGAGGACGCTCCTCACGAGGCTGCTCCCTCCAGGCTCCCTCGCGAGCCTGGCCTTGCCAGTGGTACTCACGAGGCTGGTCATGCCACTCCTGATGGTGGTCGCGTCCCTCCCAGCATCCTCCACCTCGGCCGCCTCCACGGCCGTAGCCTCGATCGTTGCGCTCGGGGCGTCAACCGAGGCGCCCGTCATGGAGAGCCCTAAGCTCCTGACAGTCGTTGGTGTTGTGGGTGTGCACATTGTGGAAAATGCAGAATGGCCAATTGCTCTTGGATGACTCAGGGTGGTCGTAGCCGCGCTTTGTCTCTGGTTTTGCGGCAAGCACGTCCGGCCCCTTGCGCTTCACGTCCTTGGTCTTGGCCTTCTTGTCTTTTGGATCAACATCGGGGAGGACGAGGAGGGAGAGGCGCCCTTCCTCAGCCCTCACACACTTGCTTGCCATGTTGAACATCTCTAGAGCTGTGCAGAGATCCTCATGGATAGCGAGCTCCTCCTTCATCTTGACATCACGAACGCCATCAGTGAATGCTAAAATGATGGCCTTGTCTGACACCTTGGGGATCTTGAGGCGAACATTGTTAAAGCACTGGATATACTTCTGCAGGGTCTCTCCAAGTTGTTGCTTGATGCGACGCAGGTCACCCGCGGCCGACGGACGGTTGCGAGTGCCCTGGAAGTTGGCGATGAAGCGGCTGTGCATCTCCTCCTAGGAAGAAACTGACCCCTCAAGTAGGTTCAGGAGCCAAGAATGCGTGCCATCCTTGAGGTCCATGGGAAACCAGTTTGCCATGATCTTCTCATGCCACTGGCCGCCTCAATTCTCAGGTTGTAGAGCTGCAGGAACTAGGTGGTGTCGGCGGTGCCGTCGAAGTGCGGAGGCAGGTCAGGCTTGAACTTGCTTGGCCAGACGACGTTGCGGAGCTCCGGGGTGAACACGCAACATCCTGCCGTGGCCACTGGAGGTCGTCGAGGGGGTGGAAACTGGTCCCGGTGCACGCGCACCACGACCTCCTGCGGTGGTACGCGGGCCTGGTGCTGGGGTGCTGGAAGTACGCGCGCTTCTCCTTGACGTTGCTGCACCACCTGGTAGCTCATGTCCTCCCAAGCTGGCGCAGGGCATGGTGGGTCGCGCCATGGTGCCGCACGCCTTGGCCCAATGATGGTGCCCTATGCCGGAGGTGCTGGAGGAGCCCTGTGCGCCACGTCGCCCGCTGCAGGCGGCTGCTGAGGCAGTGAGCGAGCCGGATCGGCGAAGCCCCCGTGCGCCATGCTGACGAACTCAATGATCCACTCAAGACACTCCTCGTAGAGGTCACCAACCGGGTGGTAGCGAAGGAGCTCTCGCGCCATGAGTAGAGCGGCCTCCACGTCTGCCTGGCCGCGACGCGCGTGGGAGGATGAAGCTATTGGGGTCAGTGATGGAGTAGCGGTCTGCCCGTCGCGATGCACCGACGGGTGCAGCAATTAAGCTTGCTACTCGTGGCCGACAAGGCCCGTGGCTGCATTGGCCACTGGAGACGGAGCGCGGCGGGCACAACCATCGCCCACCGGAGCCGTCTGAGCAACACGAGCAGCGACTGCGGCCCGACGCTTGGCACGAGCTCGGCATGCATCGGCCATGGAGGCATTGGAGTGGCGGAGGACCGGTCGGCGGAAGAGAGGATCCGATGCACCCCTACCTGGTGCGCCAAATGTCAGATTACGGGTTCCGCAAACCCTTGAGAGGTTGAACTCTAGGGTGCGTGCGGAGATCTCGACCTACCTAGCCTGCCTAATCATGATACTCCTAAGCCTAGCATGACAAGCTCGAAGAGACAAAGGGACACAGCGATTTATCCTGGTTCGGGCCACCTTGCGGTGTAATACCCTACTCCAGCGTTTTGGTGGATTGCCTCGGAGGGCTGAGGATGAACTAGTATAGTGGATGAACTGGACTCAGGAGGTGAGGTGTTCTTGAGCTCGAGGGAGCTAGTGAGGTGCGAGCTAGTTCGGCTTGTCTTGCCTCTATGGTCGTGGCTAGTCCTATTTATAGTGTCCTTGGTCCTCTTCCAAATGTTGGCGGGAAGGGATCCCACAACGGCCGGATTTGAAAGGGCACAAGTAGTACAACTTATCCTGACCAAAGTAGTCTTCTCCTGCGAAAAGCCTTTGGTCGTGACGCTGCAGTGGGCTCGTCGATGACCTCTGTCCTACTGTCCTAGCGGTCTTGGTATGGTTGCACCAAAATGGAAACCTTTGGCTGATTCCTCGGGACTCCGCGCCCACGGCCCGCCCTCTTTGCACCGAAGAGGAAACCTGCGCTCTGCGCCCGCCTGGCCTTGGTCGCCATGGCTCGCGTCAGTTGAGCATCGTGAGGTATACCTTGCATAGAACTCTCCGCTCCTCGGGAGCCAGCCTGAGGAGGCCAATCCCCTCGGGGGTCTTGGCATGGTCAGCCTCGCGAGGCTTGGCCCCTCGTGAGGGCCTTGTGTTGTTGATGCTGAAGTTGGGCCGTACCAGGCCATCGATGGAGCCACATGGTGGGCCGCAGGCAGGCAGGGCTGGATACCCCCATATCCAGGACGGCGACAAACTGTGAGTAAGAAATTTAGCATAAGGAAGCACAAAAGAAGGATCATTCGCATAAAGATCTTTAATATTCTCAAAGCTAATCACATTTAACTCAAGTGTAGTAACAAGCATGCACATGCGGGAAAGAGCATCCGTGACAATGTTGTCTTTGTCTTTAATGTACTTGATCACATAAGGAAAAGACTCAATAAATTCACTCCATTTAGCATGCCCAATAGTCAACTTGGTTTGACCTTTTAGGTACTAAAGTGTCTCATGATCAGTATGTATGAAAAATTCATGTGGGCGATGATATTGCTCCGAAACATGCAAAACTCACACTAAAGCATACAATTCTTTGTCATATATAGGATAGTTAAGTTGAGCACCGAAAAGTTTTTCGCTAAAGTATGCAACGGCTCGCTATTCTTGCATCAAAACTCCACCAATTCCATGACCGCTAGCATCACAATGAACCTCAAAAGTTTTGGTGAAATCGGGTAATGCAAGAATTGGGGCATGTGTAAGCAAAGATTTTAGCTCATCAAATGCGGTAGATTGAGATGGTCCCCAAACAAAAGGTGCATTTTTCTTACCCAAAGAATGGAACGGTGCGGCAATAGTGCTAAAGTATTTCACAAAGCGATGATAAAATCCCACTAAACCAAGAAAACTATGCACTTGTTGCAAATTAGTGGGTTGGGGCCAAGTATTAATAGCTTCAATTTTTGACTCATCTACATGAACTCCCTTGGAAGACACAACAAAGCCCAAGAAAATGATCTTGTGAACACCAAAAGTGCATTTATCCATATTAGCATTGAGACGTTCTTTTATGATTCACATGCTCTTTGAGGGATTTGCTAAACACAAGAATGTCGTCAAAGTAAACTACAACAAACACACCAATGTAAGCACGAAGCACATAATGCATAAGGCACATGAAAGTACTGGGTGCTTCCGATAGACCCATAGGCAGGCATAACCACTCATACAAACCTTGCTTTGAAAGCGGTTTTCCATTCATCACCCTCTTGTATGCGGATTTGATAGTAACCACTTTTAAGATCAATTTTTGAGAAAGTAGTGGAACCGCTAAGTTCATCTAGCATATCGTCAAGGCGTGGGATGGGATGCCTATAGCTAACGGTGATAGCATTGATAGGTCTACACGGAACACATGCGAAAGCCACCGTCTCGTTTTGGCACAAGAATGGCCGGTACGACAGAAGGACTCAAACTTTCACGCACATGTCCATGATCTAGGATATGTTGTACTTGCCTTTGTATTTCTTTTGTTTCTTCGGGGTTGATGTGGTATGGAGCCTTGTTAGGAAGAGGTGCACCGGGGATGAGGTCAATCCGATGTTCGATGCCACGTAGAGGAGGGAGACCGGGGGGTAGCTCATCAGGAAAGACATCCGCGAATTCCTGCAACAAGTTAGACAACACTAGAGGAAGAGGATTAGGAGTGTTAGTCTTTGCCACCTCATCTTTGCACACTAGGACGTAGTGGATGACACTTGAGGGGTTCTCACACACTTCTCTCATCTCTCTTTTTGTGGCGAAGAGGATTAGGTTTTTCTCTCGTGGCGAAGAGTCGCTCAATTGTGGCTTTTGGCGCTCACTCTTTTATTGGTGGTTCGCTTTCTCACTAGTCTCTCCATGATGGGTGGATGCTTTCTTGTCAGTGATCACTTGGTTTGGAGACATAGGTCATAGCACGAACTTCGTGCCCTTCATTTTGAAGCTATAATGGTGTTTTATTCCATTGTGGATGACGCCGCGGTCGAATTGCCAAGGTCTTCCCAAGAGAAGATGTCACACGGACATAGGAACCACGTCACACTCGATGGTATCCTCGTAGGCACCGATCTTGAAAGAAACATGCACGGTGTGCTCCACTTGAATTGTGCCGGAGTCACTTTGCCATTGAACCTTGTAGGGGAGAGGATGCTTCTTCTTGACCAATTGCAGCTTGTGACATAGCACTTCACTTGCCGAGTTGTGGCAACGCCCTCCGTCAATGATGACCTTCATAGAGCTCCCATTGATGCCGGCCTTGGCGTGGAAGACGTGACACCATTGGTCTTTGTCTTGATGGTTTTGGAGAGTCAAGACCTTGGAGACCACGAGAGCTGGGCTTGAGTCATTGTCCCAATAGACTTGAGCATCCTCGTCATCGTTCACTTGACGGTGCATGGCAACATGTTCGATAACTTACATCTCATCTTCACTCGTTGAGTCGTACATGCCATCATCATTGGCGATCATCATTCTCTTGTTGATGCATTGGAAGGACTTGTGTCCACGGCCACCACATGTGAAGCACTTGATAGAACTTGTCTTGACGGGATCATCTGGTGGTGCCAAAGAAGACGTATTGTTCTCGTAGTTGCTTGCCGGGGGCGAGTCACGGAAGGTGTTGCTTGCTTGAAGCTTGACTTGTCACCGGTACTTGGTTATGCTCTAGTCGAGGTAGGAGGTGTCGAAGTCGTAGTAGTAGTAGCTTGAGTGTATGAGCCATAGGTCTTGGATGAGTACTTGGTGTACTTGAAGTCTTCTTGTACTTGCCGTTCTGCCTTGGTCGCTTGGTGAATGAGCTCGAGAAGGTTGGAGTAAGATTGGAAGTCGGCGATCTTCCATATTGGGTGATTGAGGCCGTTCAAGAAGCGTGCTACTGTTTGCTCATCATCTTCTTTGACATTGGCTCGTATCATGGCAATATCCATTTCTTGATAGTATTCTTCCACCGTCGTCGTGCCTTGTTTGAGGAGTTGCAACTTCTTGAAGAGATCTCTTATGTAGTATGTTGACACGAAGCGGGCTCGCATGATGTCTTTCATTTGTGTCCAAGATGTGATGGGTGGCTCGCCTTGCTCTTGCTGTCACTCGATCACTTGTGCCCACCAAATGAGGACATAGTCTTGAAACTCGAGGGATGCCATGGCAATCTTCTTTTCTTCGTCGTAGTTGTGAAGACGAAATATCTTGTCGACTTTCAATGCCCATGATAGGTACTCCTCGGGATCGTTGCTTCCAGAGAACTTGGTCATGGTGAACTTGAGCTTGCCATAGCGGAGTTCCTCGTCATAGTGACGGTGTTCATGTCGCTCTTGTCATGGAAGAGGATCTTCACGTACTTGCTTCGCTTGGTATTTTTCTTGGCGAGGAGGATTCCCATTATCTTGTTTCTCTTGGCGGACCTGGAGTTCTTGACGAGGAGCTTGAGGAACTTGTCGGTGTACTCTTGCTTTATAGTTCCTCTCTTGCATTTCTTCTCAAAGTGCTTCTTCTTGTTCTTGCGTTTGTCTGTTGCGGCCGGCGAAAGCACGATTAGCGTCTTGGAGGGCACGTTGAACCTCAAGTGCTTGAGCTTCACGCCATTATTGTTGTAGACGGGCCGCCTCGGCATCTTGGTCGTATTGGTGTTGGCGCGCCCGATCTTCCTCTTTGTGGCGGTGGCGGTGCCTTTCTTGTGTTAGAAGTTTCTCTTGAGGGTCGATGCCATGAAGACGATTGCGGTTAGCTTGACGGTCTTGGTGCGCGGCTTGTCGAAGAGTCTTAGATGTCGGAGTACTTGAGCCAGAGATGGTGTCATCAGAGTGTCGACTCGAGCGGCTCCGTCTTGAGTAGGACGATGAGGTAGCAGAGCGGACCAACAAGGCACGAATCTTGTCCACTATTGCATTGCTCTCTTGTTTTTGTTCGTCGAGCTTGTTGTCGAAGTAGTCTCTTGTACGTTGCTCGAAGAGGCGTAAGTCAGTGGGAGATGGTCGATGCGGTCGCTCATTGCTTGTTGTTCTTGATGCAAAGCTTGTTGTGCACCAAAGAGGTGTTGCTTGGTGATGTAGGAGGTCATATCATCGTCTTGATCGATGAAGAGTGGGTTGGTAGAAGAACTTGGCCTATCCATCATGTGAAAGTGGAGGTGAGTAGGAAAATGAGAGAACAAAACCAAAGTTACCTTTTCTGAAGATTGTGGATGTAACAAGTACGATCCCACGTGATGCTATAATAGGAGAATTGGTACCAGGTATTGTTTCTCACACCTACAAGTAAATGGCTTATGGCGGAGCTCGGTTAGGAAGTGGCACAAATAATTCAAGCAAATGCTAGTCAATATGCTGATAAAGTTGAGAAGATTCACAAATGGCAAATAAGGCAAATAGATCAAACCCAAGGATAACACTAGGAACACACACACGAAAGATAGATGGGATCCGCACAACCAAGGGGTGAGCTCTAAGATGTGGAACCATGGAAAATGCTCTTGTTGTACGGATACAAGAGAGACGCTAGCTCGATTGCTCTAATGGGCTAGTTACGCGAGTGCACCGACCTAATAGAGAAACGGGTCATCTCACTATCCCAAGTATGCTTATGTATGTAGTGACCAAGGTGAAGTAACTATGCTATGAGGCTTGATGCTATTGCTTATAAGCTCTTTGCTTATCTTCTCTTTTTCTTAAAAGCTTTTCTGTCTTTTTTTTACTATACCACAATGCTAGATATGCAAGCCATAATGCGAGATAACAAGTAGTATTTGCACGGGAGATACGTAACACTAATGGTGCACTTAGATGTGGCCCTGCAATACTCAACAAGCTAGTCTCAATGGGTAAGCTATGCAAAAGAGGGTCGAAGCTATCAAAGTAATGGCAAGGGTAGCACAAAGGCGTCGTCGAGGTTACTGTCCTTGTTTATGGTTGATATGAAGGTGATGTTGGTCGAAGCCGATGTGGAGTCCGAGTCAATGGTCGAGTGGCGGTGATGATGACGTCGAATCGCGCCTAAGTAGCCGAAACACCTTAGGACACGAGAGAAACTGCGACCCAAAACTCAAACAACCACGTGAAATGGTGCGGAAGAACACAAGTGGTGACGATGAACCAAAATGAAGCAAACCGAAAATGGCTGAAAGTCCCTAGATAGTCCGTGCGCACGAGGTAAGTGAGACCCATGTGCATGGTGTCCCGATGGCCCGTGTGCACGGGGTTCTCTGCGAGCGGCCGAAATGCTCCCGATCCGTGGTGATTTCCAAAGTTGAGGCCAAATTCGACGGATGGATGGGTGGGTAAGATGCTAGGGGGCTAGGTCCACTTGCCAAACACCAAATTCATGGATCAAATCAACCAAATCTCACAAGATCAAACAAATTACAAGAAAACTTTTGGGGCTATTTTTGGTGGGGATTTTCGGATTAGGACAAAAAACAACAAAATCAAGCTAGAAACTGGAAGGTAGGGACTCCAAGATGTGAATCAACCTTGCTCATGATACCAAGATGTTGTAGGGTAGAACCCTGAGATGGATCTTTTCACACTTAGAGGGGGAAAAGGATGAACACCAAGAAACACAGAGAGGAAATCACTCCAACAACACCCAATTACACATCCACTAGAATAGCCACACAAGATCCACAAGTTCACAAACACAATCAAAGGAAAGATACAATGGATAAGTTCTTCCACTCCTAGGAGATGAGATCTTGATGATGGTAGTCTTCTCCAAGATGGAGGTCTTGATATCCACAAGTGGATCTCCTCCAAAGAGGCCCTGATCCCCAATGGAGGTAGTAGAAGGAGTAAAGCTCTAAAATTCTCATCTATGTCTTTGCTAACCCTAAACATGGTCCTAGGTACGACTTATATAGCTTTGGGGTCGAAGGAGATGGAGAGAAGGGCGAACATTCTCAGCTGGCCATCCTGGGAGGCCCGTGCGCACGGGTAAGTTGGGCCCGTGCACACGGGGTGCTACAGCCGTAGCTCCCTGTGTAGTGCATGGGCATGGGATCTCGGGGCCCGTGCGCACGGGGTCGCCTGGGACTTCCTGTCCAACTGTTGTTCGGCTTGTTCTTCATCCTTGGTGACTTGGGTCACTTCTCCTTGGACTTGGGGGTGTTCCTCAGTTGCTTGGAAGGGTTCCTCTTCGTACCTAATGATGAATAGAGTATTTTTGTGAGGTAGCAACCAAGTTCCACTTGTATCCATATGCATGTCAACTAGGAAGGAGTTCACCCCGGTTTCCATTGCATGTGCTCTAGCTCTTATCATGGGTCCACATGGGGCTTGATGTGTTAGTGTAGAGTCCATGGGGATGATGGAAGGATGCTCTGCATGAAAGGGGATCACATTGGTGCAGCGACACTACACCTACCAGGGTTGCTCTATGCAAGAAGCAGAACAACACATTTTAGCGGAATAAATTCTAGCAACAGAACATTGACGAAGACGATGGACTCCAGTCCACAAGGTCGCTTGCTGTAATGTTTATCCTAGCTAGCTCGCAAACTCAAGATCCTCGGCAAACAAGCAAGCAAACAAGGCATGACCTGCAAACTGGCATGACACGCCAGGTCAGTACATTGAATGTACTTGCAAGCTCACAACAACCAAAGCAACCAAGATAGAAAACAACATGACAATTACAGGTTACTTAGCAAGGATGAACATGATACAGCTAGAGCAACATGGGATGTACGTGATGAACTAGATAGCACTAGAACTATACTAGATGGGCATAGCATGAGCATATGATGATACTAGCATGCAACATATTAACAATGACATGCACCAACTTGCTCTGTTCGGGGTTACCTCGTAACCACCACATGAATCACTTACCATCATGGTCATCACACGATCACCTCATGATAAAATCAAGCTTGGTATTAGCAATACCATAGTAATCATTACGTGACCACAAGGAGCTTTATATTTACCCTTTATTATAGCATCATACCATAAATGTCAACCATCTTCGATATCCTCGATACCACTATGATCCTCTCGCGAGCACATAAGAATCAACCATTTCCATCATCGATCCGGGGTTGTTATTATACAGGTTATTATTACTGTTGACCCACTTTGTGATCTACTACAAATTGGGCCCACATCAGCGTGCATGGCTATCTATTGATTTAAATGCACTCTGCAGAGGTTAGCACAATGCACACACACCACAGAACCCATGGCCTCGTATTCCCATTCGGGAGGACCAACGACGTTCCGACAAAACCGATGTACTACCATGACACTCTCCCGGCCAGTCTGACCCACTCCCCTTTGGGCTAAGACTTGAGTGGCCCCAATGTCACTGCGTGACATCCAACGGCCACCGTTTCGATGTAACAAACCCTGGGTCCATTGCCCTGACTATGCATAGGCATGTGAGCAAGATTACAACACCAAGGTAAGGCCAAGACACAAGATATCGAGATCTTCAAAGGACCAGCATGCAGATCAAGAGGATCAAACCAAGCCAGAGAAGCAGGACACCACCAGGAGAAAAGCCTCCCTTGCGGGGTAGGTGTGCCTGGCAAGGACGAGGCCGCCCCGGAAGAAAACCTCCAAGACATCCCGGCAGGGCCTGCCGGGACTCACGGAGGCAGAGCCACCACACTAAACCACCTCACCTCCATGCACGTCGTTGATCGATGGGGTGTCAAGCCGCAAAGTGACTAAGTGGCAGCCATTCGCCACATTGCAGCCTCTTTCTACAGGAAATACCTACAAATAACACCCATCATGCGACATGTCAAGCAAGCAGGCGTGGAGCTGGCAAAGTACCCCGGCAAGGCTTGCCGGCAAACAACAATGTGACGTTGAGTGGCGCATTTAATGTGCTCTGTCAGCCTGCAAAATTAGGTATGATAGCACTATTTGCTATCTTATCAGTGCATAATGACTGATTTACCATTGTGGTGACCCCTTAATCTTTAAAAGGAGGCGCGTGGCAATCGTAGAAATGGTTAGAAGGTTGGACACCCACAAATCCATACGCGCGTAGCCACTTTCGCCCAAAGGCTCCCCTATCAGGCAAGTGTACTATGCTCCACCACCACTCCTCCACCATCAATCCACCAAAGCAGGAGTAGTGTTTTACGCCTCGCGGTGGTGCGGACCTGGGTAAAAATTGCCCGCGTAATATATGTCGTGCTGCCCCATGCTCTTTTGCTCTTTGTGCAACATGCCATCCCCCGCCGAACCAGCAAGGGACCCTTGGTCCTGTAGGTGGTCGTGGTTTCCCGTGACATCTTTAGCGCTCCAGGTAGGGGGTCACTTGCATGAACCTGAAAGCATGAGCAGCGCGTCAACATCATCGTCGTCTTCATCTTCGACGGTGCCATCGACTATGGCGCACAAGTGATCCCCAAGAAGAAACCTGGTGCTTCAGCTCACCGGTCCACCTCGAAGGCTCTGCCGCCCGTGGCCACCAACGCCACGGGGGATGCGGAGGTGCACGAGGATGTGGACACTGCTGGGAATGTGGTTGGAGCAGGCGGCACCATCACTACTTCCCCTGCAGCCCAAGCAAGGGCAGGAGGCACCGGAGCAGAGCAGCGTCAGCAACATCTCAACGGCCACGCTCCATGAGGTACGAGCAAAGGGATTATTCCATCTCCTCCCCTTCCTCTCGGTGATGGGCACAACCGAAGCGATGGCACTCGGTCGGGGTGAATTGCCGCCCTCCAGCCGCCCCTACCACGGGAGCGACTGAAGTGCGAGCACCTCCCCCGGTGTGAGTCGACCAGGTTGCTGTGCCCGACGGAGCCGCTGGCCCTCAAGTACCTTCACCATGTCACCATGCCATCCAGATGGCCGCCTCGCAACAACGAGGACGTGATGTTCTCGCTACTGGCACCATCCAAAGTCGAGCAACGGTGCGGTCTACGTCATCGTCACCCATGCTAGGTGCTGCTACGGAAGCCATGGCACGGGCCTAGCTGCTGCCAAGGTTTCCATCGACGGCCGAACAGGTGGATGCTACCTCTTGAGCACTACATTGGTTTTCCCTTGAAGAGGAAAGGGTGATGCAGCAAAGTAGCATAAGTATTTCCC
This sequence comes from Triticum dicoccoides, assembly GCF_002162155.2. NCBI lineage: Eukaryota > Viridiplantae > Streptophyta > Magnoliopsida > Poales > Poaceae > Triticum > Triticum dicoccoides. Next base: position 168,778,715 of record NC_041393.1, read on the forward strand.
TCAGTTTTGAGAACCAAGGTAACAATCCAGTAGGAGGCTCCTCAAAAGTCCCTCGTACCTACACAAACAAACAAAAACCTCACAACCAATGCGATAAAGGAGTTGTCAATCCCTTCACGGTAACTTGCGAAAGTGAGATCTGGTAGAGATAATAATATAAGATAAATATTTTTGGTATTTTTATGATATAGATTGGAAAGTAAAGATTGCAAAATAAGATAGATTGGAAACTTATATGATAAAAGATAGAACCGGGGGCCATAGGTTTCACTAGTGGCTTCTCTCAAGATAGCATAAGTATTACGGTGGGTGAACAAATTGCTGTCGAGCAATTGATAGAAAAATGCATAGTTATGAGATTATCTAGGCATGATCATGTATATAGGCATCACGTCTGTGACAAGTAGATCGAAACGATTTTGCATCTACTACTATTACTCCACACATCGACCGCTATCCAACATGCATCTAGAGTATTAAGTTCATAAGATCAGAGTAACGCATTAAGAAAGATGACATGATGTAGAGTTATAAACTCAAGGAATATGATATAAACCCCATCTTTTTATCCTCGATGGCAACAATACAGTACGTGCCTTGCTGCCCCTGCTGTCACTGGGAAAGGACACCGCAAGATTGAACCCAAAGCTAAGCACTTCTCCCATTGCAAGAAAGATCAATATACTAGGCCAAACCAAACTCATAATTCATAGAGACTTGCAAAGATAACCAATCACACATAAAAAAATTCAAAGTATATTCAAATATTTCTCATAGATAAACTTGATCATAAACCCTATTGTGTTGATGTAGAAGCCCTCCATGGTCGATTCCCCCTCCGGTGGAGCGCCGGCGAAGGCTCCAAGATGGGATCTCGCGGATACAGAAGGTTGCAGCGGTGGAATTAGGTTTTCGTGGTGCTCCTGGATGTTCTCGGGGTACGTGGATATATATAGGAGGAAGAAGTAGGTCGGTGGAGCCACGAGGGGCCCACGAGGTTGGGGTCACGCCCACCCCCTAGGGTGCGCCGGGCACCCTCGTGGCCAGCTCGACTGCTTCTTGACGTCCACTCCAAGTCTCCTGGTTTGCATTTGTTCCAAAAAGATCGCTCCCGAAGGTTTCATCCTGTTTGGACTCCGTTGATATTCCTTTTCTTCAAAACACTGAAATAGGCAAAAAAACAACAATTTGGGTTGGGCCTCTGGTCAGTAGGTTAGTCCCGAAAATGATATAAAAGTGTAAAGTAAAGCCCATAAACATCCAAAACAGGTAATATAATAGCATGGAGTAATCAAAAATTATAGATACGTTGGAGATTTATCAAGCATCCCCAAACTTAATTCCTGCTCGTCCTCGAGTAGGTAAATGATAAAAACAGAATTTTTCATGTGGAATGCTACCTAGCATATTTCTCAATGTAATCTTCTTTGTTGTGGCATGAATGTTCAGATCCAAATGATTCAAGATAAAAGTTTATATTGACATGAAAACAATAATATTTCAAGCATACTAACAAAGCAATCATGTCTTCTAAAAATAACATGGCATGGCTAAAGAAAGCTATCCCTACAAAGTCATATAGTCTGGCTATGATCTATCTTCATCACACAAAGTATTTAATCATGCACAACCCCGATGACAAGCCAAGCAATTGTTTCATACTTTAGTATTCTCAAACTATTTCAACTTTCACGCAATACATGAGCGTGAGCCATGGACATAGCACTATATGTGGAATAGAATGGTGTTTATGGAGAAGACAAAAAAGGAGAAGATAGTCTCACATCAACTAGGCATATCAACGGGCTATGGAGATGCCCATTAATAGATATCAATGCGAGTGAGTAGGGATTGCCGTGCAACGGATGCACTAGAGCTATAAGTGTATGAAAGCTCAACAAAAGAAACTAAGTGGATGTGCATCTAACTTGCTTGCTCACGAAGACCTAGGGCATTTTGAGGAAGCCCATCATTGGAATATACAAGCCAAGTTCTATAATGAAAAATTCCCACTAGTATATGAAAGTGACAACATAGGAGACTCTCTATCATGAAGATCATGGTGCTACTTTGAAGCACAAGTGTGGTAAAATGATAGTAACACTGTCCCTTCTCTTTTTCTCTCTCTTTTTTGGGCCTTTTTATGGCCTTTCTCCCTTTTTATGGCCTTTCTCTTTTTTATGGCCTTTTTTATAAAGTCCGAAGTCTCATCCCGACTTGTGGGGGAATCATAGTCTCCATCATCCTTTCCTCACTTGGGACAATACTCCAATAATGAAGATCATCACACTTTTATTTACTTACAACTCAAGAATTACAACTCAATACTTAGAACAAAATATGACTCTGTGTGGATGCCTCCGGCGGTGTACCGGGATATGCAATGAATCAAGAGTGACATGTATGAAAGAATTATGAAGGTGGCTTTTCCACAAATACGATGTCAACTACATGATCATGCAAAAGCAATATGACAATAATGGAGCGTGTCATAATAAACGGAACGGTGGAAAGGTGCATGGCAATATATCTCGGAATGGCTATGGAAATGCCATAATAGGTAGGTATGGTGGCTGTTTTGAGGAAGGTATATGGTGGGAGTATGGTACCGGCGAAAGTTGCGCGGCACAAGAGAGGCTAGCAATGGTGGAAGGGTGAGAGTGCGTATAATACATGGACTCAACATTAGTCATAAAGAACTCATATATTTATTGCAAAAATCTACAAGTCTTTGAAACAAAGTACTACCCGCATGCTCCTAGGGGGATAGATTGGTAGGAAAAGACCATCGCTCATCCCCGACCGCCACTCATAAGGAAGACAATCAATAAATAAATCATGCTCCAACTTCATCACAAAGCGGTTCACCATACGTGCATGCTATGGGAATCACTAACTTCAACACACGTATTCCCCAAATTCACAACTACTTAACAAGCACGACTCTAATATCACCATCCTCATATCTAAAAATAATTATCAAGCATCAAATTGATCATAGCATCCAATTCACTTTCTATGATAGTTTTTATTATACCCAACTTGGATGCCCATCATTCTAGGACGAATTTTATAACCATAGAAAATACCATGCTGTTCTAAAATACTCTCAAAGTAATATAAGTGAAGCATTAGAGATCAATATTTCTACAAAATTAAGCCACCGCCATGCTCTAAAATATATAAGTGAAGTACTAGAGCAAAATTGTCTAGATCAAAAGATATAAGTGAAGCACATAGAGTATTAAATCCTGAATCATGTTGTGTCTCTCCCAAAAGGTGTGTACATAAAGGATGATTGTGGTAAACTAAAAAGCAAAGATTCATATCATATAGGATGCTCTAAGCAAAACACATATCATGTGGCGAATAAAAATATAGCTCCAAGTAAAGTTACCGATAGACAAAGACGAAAGAGGGGATGCCTTCCGGGGCAGTCCCAAGCTTAGGATTTTGGTTGTCCTTGAATTATCTTGGGGTGCCATCTTAGGATCTTGCCACTCTTTATTCCATAGTCCATCAGATCTTTACCCAAACCTTGAAAACTTCACAACACAAAACTCAACAGGAAATCTCATAAGCTCCGTTAGTGCAAGAAAGAAAAACCACCACTTAAGGTACTGTAATGAACTCATTATTTATTTATATTGGTGTTAAACCTACTGTATTCCAACTTCTCTATGGTTCATACCCCCCGATACTAGCCATAGATTCATCAAAATAAGCAAACAACACACGAAAAACAGAATCTGTTAAAAACAGAACATTCTGTAGCAATCTGTAACTTTCGAATACTTCTGGAACTCTAAAAATCCTACCAAAATAGGAAGTCCTAGGAAATTTGTCTATTGATCTACTTCAAAAATAATAAACTAAAAATCACGTTTCTTTGATTTATTAAAATTATTATCGTGTGCACAGAAGTTTCTGTTTTTCAGCAGAATCAAATTAACTATCACCGTAGGTTATCCTATAGGTTCTAGTTGGAACAAACACTAATTAAAATATAAAACCACATATAAACAGAGGCTAGATGAATTATTTATTACTAAACATAAGCAAAAACAAGGAACACAATAAAATTGGGTTGCCTCCCAACAAGTGCTATCGTTTAACGCCCCTAGCTAGGCATAAAAGCAAGAATAGATCTACGTATTGCCATCTTTGGTATTCAATTCCTAAGTGGCTCGCATAATAGATTCATAAGTTAATTTGATTTTTTTTCTAGGAAAGTGTTCCATGACTTTCCTTAATGGAAATTGGAATCTAATATTTCCTTACTTCATATCAATAATTGCACCAATCGTTCTAAGGAAAGGTCTACCAAGAATAATAGGACAAGAAAAATTGCAATCTATATCAAGAACGATAAAATCTATGGGCAAATAATTCCTATTTTCAACAATAAGAACATCATTGATCCTTCACATAGGTTTCTTAATAGTGGAATCCGCAAGGTGCAACTTTAAAGAACAATCATAAAAATCACGAAAACCTAGCACATCACATAAAGTTTTTGGAATCGTGGAAACACTAGCACCCATATCACACAAAGCATAGCATTCATGATCTTTAATTTTAGTTCTAATAGTAGGTTCCCACTCATCATAAAGTTTTCTAGGTATAGAAACTTCCAATTCAAGTTTTTCTTCATAATATTGCATCAAAGCATCAACGATATGTTTGGTAAAAGCTTTATTTTCACTATAAGCATGAGGAGAATTCAACACGGATTGCAACAAGGAAACACAATCTACTAAAGAACAATTATCATAATTAAATTCCTTGAAATCCATAATAGTGGGTTCATTGCTATGTAAAGTTTTGACCTCTCAAATCCCACTTTTACCAAATTTAGCACCAAGATCTAAAAATTCCAAATCACTGGGATGCCTTTTAACCAAAGTTGAGTCATCTCCAGTCCCATCATTATCGAGATTCATATTACAAAACAAAGATTTAATAGGGGACACATCAATAACTTTTAGATCTTCATCATTATTTATGGAAACTAGAAGAACACGCTTTTACAAAGCAATCTTTCTTAGCACGCATCCTAGCGGTTCTTTCTTTGCACTCATCAATGGAAATTATCATGGCTTTGAGAGACTCATTGATATCATGATTAGGTGGAATAGATCTAAGTTTCAAGGAATCAACATCCAGAGAAAGTCAATCAACGTTCCTAGCCAATTCATCAACTTTAAGCAATTTTTCTTCAAGCAAAGCACTGAAATTCTTTTGAGAGGTTATAAATTCTTTAACACTATTCTCAAAATCAGAGGGCATCTTATTAAAATTTCCATAAGATTTGTTGTAGGAATTACCATAATTATTAGAGGAATTACTAGGGAATGACCTAGAATTAAAGTTTCCTTTATACGTGTTGTTACCAAAATTATTCCTACCAACAAAATTCACATCCATAGATTCATTATTATTCTCAATCAAAGTAGACAAAGGCATATCATTAGGATCAATAGGAGCACTCTTAGTAGCAAACAATTTCATAAATTCATCCATCTTTCCACTTAAAACATTAATCTCTTCTATTGCATGGACTTTTTTACTAGTAGATCTTTCAGTATGCCATTGAGAATAATTAACCATAATATTATCGAGGAGTTTAGTAGCTTCTCCTAAAGTGATTTCTGTAAAAGTGCCTCCCGCGGCCGAATCTAAAAGATTTCTTGAAGAAAAATTCAATCCGGCATAAATTTTTTGTATGATCATCCATAAATTCAAACCATGAGTAGGGCAATTGCGAATCATTAATTTCATCCTCTCCCAAGATTGTGCAACAAGTTCATGATCAAGTTGCTTAAAATTCATAATATCATTCCTAAGGGAGATGATCAGCGGGAGGAAAATACTTAGAGATAAAAGCATCTTTGCACTTATTCCATGAATCAATACTATTTTTGGGCAAAGACGAAAACCAGGTTTTAGCATGATCTCTAATTGAAAACGGAAATAACTTCAATTTAACAATATCATTATCCGTGTCTTTCTTCTTTTACATATCACACAAATCAACAAAATTGTTTAGATGAGTAGGGGCATCTTCACTAGGAAGGCCGGAGAATTGATCTTTCATGACAAGATTCAACAAAGCAGCATTGATTTCACAAGATTCAGCATCATTAAGAGGAGCAATTAGAGTGCTAAGGAAATCATTATTGTTGGTATTGGAAAAGTCACACAAATTGGTATTATCTTGCGCCATCATGACAAGCAATCCAACACACAAGCACACAAAAGGCAACTGAAAAAGAGAGGCGAACGGGAAAGAGAGGGCGAATAAAACGGCAAGGGTGAAGTGGGGGAGAGGAAAACGAGAGGCAAATGGAAAATAATGTAATGCGAGGGAGATGAGTTTGTGATGGATACTTGGTATGTCTTGACTTGAGCGAAGACCTCCCCAGCAACGGCGCGAGAAATCCTTCTTGCTACCTATTGAGCACTGCGTTGGTTTTCCCTTGAAGAGGAAAGGGTGATGCAGCAAAGTAGCGTAAGGATTTCCCTCAGTTTTGAGAACCAAGGTATCAATCCAGTAGGAAGCTCCTCAAAAGTTCCTCGTTCCTACACAAACAAACAAGAACCTCGCAACCAACGAGACAAAGGGGTTGTCAATCCCTTCACGGTAACTTGCGAAAGTGAGATCTGATAGAGATAATAAGATAAGATAAATATTTTTGGTATTTTTATGATATAGATTAGAAAGTAAAGATTGCAAAATAAAGATAGATTGGAAACTTATATGATAAAAGATAGACCCGGGGGCCATAGGTTTCACTAGTGGCTTCTCTCAAGATAGCATAAGTATTACTGTGGGTGAACAAATTACTGTCGAGCAATTGATAGAAAAGTGCATAGTTATGAGATTACCTAGGCATGATCATGTATATATGCATCATGTCCGTGACAAGTAGATCGAAACGATTCTGCATCTACTACTATTACTCCACACATCGACCTCTATCCAGCATGCATCTAGAGTATTAAGTTCATAAGAACAGAGTAACACATTAAGAAAGATGACATGATGTAGAGGGATAAACTCAAGCAATATGACATAAACCCCATCTTTTTATCCTCGATGGAAACAATACAATACGTGCCTTGCTACCCCTGCTGTAACTAGGAAAGGACACCACAAGATTGAACCCAAAGCTAAGCACTTCTTCCATTGCAAGAAAGATCAATCTAGTAGGCCAAATCAAACTGATAATTCGAAGAGACATGCAAAGATAACCAATCACACATAAAAGAATTCAGAGGAGATTCAAATATTTCTCATAGATAAACTTGATCATAAACCCACAATTCATCGGATCTGACAAACACACCGCAAAAAAGAGTTACATCGAATAGATTTCCAAGAAGATCGAGGAGAACTTTGTATTGAGATTAAAAGAGAGAGAAGAAGCCATCTAGCTAATAACTATGGACCCAAAGGTCTATGGTAAACTACTCACAACTCATCGGAGAGGCTATGGTGTTGATGTAGAAGCCCTCCATGGTCGACTCCCCCTCCGGAGGAGCGCCGGCGAAGGCTCCAAGATGGGATCTCACGGATACAGAAGGTTGTGGCTATGTAATTAGGTTTTCGTGGTGCTCCTGGATGTTCTCGGGGTCCATGGATATATAAAGGAGGAAGAAGTAGGTCAGTGGAGCCACGAGGGGCCCATGAGGGTGGGGGCGCGCCCACCCCACTAGGGCGTTCCGGGCACCCTCGTGGCCGCCTCGACTGCTTCTTGACGTCCACTCCAAGTCTCCTGGTTTGCATTTGTTCCAAAAAGATCGCATTAGCGGAACACTGAAAAATGGTTCCAATCCAAAAAACGGTTTCATACCGTTTGGACTCCGTTTGATATTCCTTTTCTTCGAAACACTGAAATAGGGAAAAAACATCAATTTGGGTTGGGCCTCCGGTTAGTAGGTTACTCCCAAAAAATGATATAAAAGTGTAAAGTAAAGCCCATAAACATCCAAAATGGGTAACATAATAGCATGGCGCAATAAAAAATTATAGATACTTGGAGACGTATCAGCGGACGAGTGGTGTGCCACCATCCAGAGTCTGCTCAGTTTCGCCGAGGTTGGGGGCTCACAGCAAGTTGGCCCGCCACGGCCTCCCCAAGCGATGACGACGGCTCGTGCTTCTGGTCGTACGGAAGGGGCCAGCCCCAAGGTGCAGTACCCACCACGACAACTAGTGCGAGCATGGCAGAATCAAGAACCTGACGACGTCTCGATGACCTCTCCTGACCCTCGAGCATGTCCAGGCCAACGGAGAGCCCCGGAAGACCGACGGAGGGGAGACGCGCGTGTCATCGTTGAGTGAGGCTGCGACGACCACCGCCGGACCGATGGGTGTGATGGTCCTGATGTTGAGGAGCTTGCACTCGAGGTTGGCGGGTGCCTACCTTTTGAGGTTGTGTGCCCTTCCTTTACTCATGAGCTGCGGCAAGTCCGTTGGCCGTCTGTTCGCACGTTCAAGGCAGAGATACCCGAGAAGAGTGATGGGAGGCTAAAACTGGCGGAGTTTCTGAGCATCTACATCATTGATGTTCAAGCTGCCGGGGGAAGAGATGAGAAGGTGTTTGCCAACTACTTCCCTTTGGCACTCAAGTCCAATGTGAGGTCTTGGCTGATGCACCTACCGGAGAACTCCATTTCATCATGGGCCGACCAGTGCCATGAGTTTATTGGCACCTTCACTGGCGTCCATCAAGAACCAGGGCGGCCCAGCCACAGCTTCTCCAACAGAAAGAAGGAGAGACTCTCCAGAAGTATTTGTAGATATTCAACAGAGTCCACAGGAACATCCCAAATATACCTCCAGCGGCTGTAATAGCTGCCTTCTAGTCCAACGTGTGCAACCGCAGGATTCATTCCAAGATGATCGTACAGTTGCTCAAGACTGTGAAGGAGCTTTACACCTCTGGGGACAAGTGTGCACAGATGGAGGAGGGAAGGAAACTGCCCACAGAGGAGAATGGCATCAACGTCAACTCAGAGGACGACGATGAATCCACCAGTCAGAAGAAGAACAAAAAGCGTGGCAAGAGGCACAAGGATAAGGTAGTGATGACCGTCAAAGGATCAGGTACACCTAGTACCGGCAAGAAGGCTAAAGAAAAAGCCCCCAGCAAGGAAGGTGCCGTTTGCGCTGACTGTCAAGAAGCTGCGGTTGCCGAGAAGGCCGGCAAAGGCAATGTGTCGTACTGCAAAATTCATCGGACCAAGGGCCATGATCTTCAAGAGTGTCATCAGGTTGAGCAGCTTGTCAAGAGGCAGAGAGCAGAATATGAGAAGCATGATAGGGAAAAAGGTTAGAATGTCGCTGGCGGGAAGGGTCGAGGCGGTGAAGCAAATCGCCCCGGCAAACCCCTATGGAACCAAGGAAAACCGCTAGTGGTCAAGAGAAGGTAGTTTGCAATGATGGGAGTGATGAAGGAGATGAAGAGGAAACCACTGAGCGGGAATTCCAAAAGGCCACAGATGCCCTGTGTATTGATAGGGTGCATCCCTGCACTCCTCTCACCACCAGCTCAAACCGTGGGCACGAGAGGTCAATGTTGTGGAGCCAGTGGCAACTTCACGGAAACCACTCAAATGGTCACGCATGCTCATCATCTTTGACAAGGGGGACCATCCTGACCGCACTACCACGGTAGGATGCCTGCCGTTGTTGGTCTCCCCAACAATCCGCAACCTCATGGTCTCAAAGATGTTGGTTGATGGCAGGGCTGGGTTGAATCTGATATCCCCACATGTTCTCAGCAGGCTTCAGATAACATAGGAAGAGCTCAAGGCTACTGGCACATTTCAAGGAGTTAATCCCGACAGGAGCCGACCTAAGGGAAAGATCATGTTGCCAGTAAAGTTTGGGCGTGAATTGAACTACCGGACCGAGAAGATTGTGTTTGATGTGGTCGATCTCCCCCTGCCATACAATGGAATTCTTGGGCGCCCTTCCCTGGCCAAGTTCATGGCGGCATCCCACTATACCTACAACACTCTGAAGATGCGAGGCCCAATGGGCGTCATTTCCAACCCATTAGATAAGAAGGATGTGATTATATGCGTGGACAAGATGTATCAAGACGCTATTGCTGCAAAAGCCGCCGAAGCAGCGGTGCCCACCAAGGAAGGTAAGGGGAAAAAGAAGGATTGTAGGGACTCTGGCAAAGAATCTGGGAAGCGTGCCCCCATCGAGTGCACGTCACCCGTTGATGACGTGCTGGAGTGTTCCAACAGCAAGAGGTCCAAGGCTACTGCACCACAAGTGAAGAAGGTACCGACAGAGCTGACTGGCGTTGATGGTACTTTCACCATCAGCGCCACCATTGACGACAAATATGAAAGTGCGCTCGTTGCCTTCCTGTAAGCGAAAGTCAATGTGTTTGCCTGGCAACCATCTGACATCTCTGGTGTTCCCAAGGAGGTAATCGAGCAACATCTTGCTATATGCCCACATGCCAGACCCATCAAGAAGAAGGTGTGGAAGCAGGCCTTGGAGCAGCAACAGTTCATTTCCGATGAGATTAAGAAGCTTGAGCAGCTGGTTTGGTCAGAGGAGTGCTACATCCAACATGGTTAGCAAATCCAGTGGTTGTTCGCAAGGCTAATGGGAAATGGAGGCTTTGCATAAATTTCATAGATCTCAACAAGGCTTGCCCAAAGGACCCATTTCCCTTGCCGCGCATCAATCAGATTGTGGTTTCCACTTCAGGCTGTGCTTTTCTCTCCTTTTTGGATGCATATTCTAGGTATCATCAAATCTTCATGTCCAAAGAAGATGAAGAGAAGACCTCGATCATCGATCATCACCCCATGTGGTACGTATTGTTTTATCCACATGCCATTTCGATTAAAGAGTGTCGGGTCTACTTTTGCAAGAGCAGTCCAGATTGGTTTTGAGCCACAATTGCATAGAAACATTGAAGCTTATGGATGATATTGTGGTCAAGACCAAGGATAGAGCAACCCTTATCTAGGACCTTGGAGGAGACATTTGCTAATTTGCGTAAGATCACCTTGAAGCACAACCCGGAGAAGTGTGTATTTGGCATTCCCTCTAGCAAGCTACTTGGGTTCTTTGTATCCGATCGGGGGACCGCAGCCAACCCTGAAAAGATCAAGGCCATCGAGCAGATCCAAGTTCCAACGAGAGTTAAGGATGTGAGGTGTCTGACAGGGTGCATTGCCGCGATAAGAAGATTCATTTCCAAGTCTGCGAGCGTGCCCTGCTGTTCTTCAAAATCTTGAAGAAGGCAGGACCCTTGAAGTAGACTCCGGAAGCAAATGCAGCTTTGCAAGAGCTGAAGGCCTACTTGTCCTCCGTGCCACCTTGGTTGCCCCCAAGCCACAAGAGCCGTTACTGCTATACTTGGCGGCAACCAATCAAGTGGTTAGTGCCTCCTTGGTGGCACAACAGGAAGTGGAAGAAGAAGAAAGTGAGAAAGCCCTGGCAGACATAGATAAGGATCAGGACATAAATGAGCAGGCAGCGAGGGCAACCCCAAGGACAGGACATAGAAGAATGTGGTGCAACGCCCAGTATACTTCGTCAGTTCTCTACTACAAGGAGATAGATCGAGGTACTCTGGTTTGCAAAACTTGATCTTTGGTCTCATCATGGCCTCAAGAAACCGCAACACTACTTCCAAGCCCATGAGATTACGGTTGTCACTCGCTTCTCGTTGCAAAGGATACTCCGAAACCTTGAGGCTACTGGCAGAATAGTGGAGTGGGCTTTGGAGTAATCCAGTTTCGGTCTGAAGTTTGAGAGCACGTCAACAATTCAGAGAAGGGCATTGGCAGAGTTTATTGTAGAATGGATGCCAACCCCTACTGAGGAAGTGCTAGAAACAGTTATCCCCGGCAAGGAAGCACTCCAGGAATGGATCATGCATTTTGATGGTGCCTTTTCCCTACAAGGTGCAGGGGCTCGCATGCTTCTCATTGCCCCCTCTGGGGAACACTTGAAGTACATCGTCTAGATGAACTTTGCCCGGGAAGAGGCAACCGACAATATAGTAGAGTATGAAGGGCTCCTTGCCGGGCTCAGGATTGCAGCAAAATTGGGAATCGAGAAGCTGATCATTCGAGGAGATTCACAGCTTGTGGTGAGACAAGTCAACAAGTATTACCAAAGTCCATTGATGGAGGCATACGTTGAGGAAGTCAGAAGGTTGGAGGAGTGCTTTGACGGATTGCAAACAGAGCACGTACCACGTGTGGAAAACAACATAGCTGATCATCTGTCCAAGTGTGCTGCGCAGAACCTTCTAGTGGAACCAGTAACTTTTGTTCTCCATCTTACTCAGCCCTCCGTATCCCCAGCAACATGGCCGGGAAAAGGAGAAAAATGGACTCCCATATGCCTCTCTCGGTAGATCCTCCCAGAGCTCCTGGGAGGGACTGAGGGAGTCCCGGATTAGGGGGTGTCCGGATAGCCAGACTACCATCATCGGCCGAACTATCATCGGCCGGACTATCATCATCGACTGGACTCCAAGACTATGAAGATACAAGATTGAAGACTTCGTCCCGTGTCCGGATGGGACTTTCCTTGGCGTGGAAGGCAAGCTTGGCGATACGGATACGTAGATCTCCTACCATTGTAACCGACTCTATGTAACCCTATCCCTCTCCGGTGTCTATATAAACTGGATGGCTCTAGTCCGTAGGACACAACAACAACCATTACAATCATACCATAGGCTAGCTTCTAGGGTTTAGCCTCCTTGATCTCGTGGTGGATCCACTCTTGTAAACATCCACAATATCAATATCAATCAAGCAGGACGTAGGGTTTTACCTCCATCAAGAGGGCCCGAACCTGGGTAAAACATCGTGTCCCTTGTCTCCTGTTACCATCCGCCTAGACGCACAGTTCGGGACCCCCTACCCGAGATCCGCCGGTTTTGACACCGACATTGGTGCTTTCATTGAGAGTTCCTCTGTGCCGTCACCGATAGGAAGGATGCCTCCTCCCGTCTTCAAGGACGGTATTTTCGCCAAAGGAGCCTTGGCCACCGCTTCGACAACGACCTCTCAAGTCGTCAAAAGCAATCTCCACGTCAGCTCGGAACTCGCCGAGCGGCTGGATCCAATAGAGCTCTCGTCCGTAAACGAGCTCTTGGATCGCATCGCCGCCCTGGGAGTCACTACAGACTACATTCAGATTGGGCTTAAAACTGATCTGAGAGAGATTAACTCCCCCCAGGTCACCCACCACGTTGCAGTGGTAGAGGAACAATGCGGCGACTCTTCTCCTGTATTGAAAACTAGTCATGTCCGGGCTCCTGAACCCCCCATGCCGGATTCCCGCGGAGGGACGGACTTCGATCAAGCACTGAACTTAAAGTCAGGCATCGGACCAGACTCGTTGGACAACGTCCAGCAATCCAAGCTTCCAAATTTGGAAACTTCTCCGCCATCGAGCCTTGAGATGGGTAGGGTTCCGGACTTAATTCCACCCACCCGCCCAGACATATGCGATCTATCTCTAATCCGGCAAGAGCCCGCTGAGACAGTACATCACTACTGGGCCAGATTCCTCCTGGTTATGGACAGGATAAAGGACTGCCGAGACGAAAACGCAATCTCAATTTTTTGCAATAATTGCACACACGAGGGAATCTTGAACGCCGTCAGCCATCGTGAAATTACACGCTTCGCCGACCTGGCGTCCATAGTACGAAAGTACTGTGCGATGGAGAGTTTCCGGACAACCGAAAATAAGTTTTGGGACAATCCGGCCCCGAATACAACCCTAGTCCGCAACAAAAGGGTGCATTACACTCAGGCACCAAATACAAAAATCAAAAAGCAAATACCCCATAGAGGGCACGGAACCGTACTGGGGGGATGGCTTAGCGGACCCTGTAAAATTCACAGTACAGAAGGCGCCGTCCCAACACATAGCCTTTGAGCATGTTGGATATTACGGCAGGTGGCCAAAAGTGGAGAGGAGCTTCTAGCCCCGGAAAACCACTCAAACAATATGCGGAAACGAACAATCCGCAGCCTTGGCGAAGTCTACCAAGTAGCAACAACTAATCCATGGAGCGACACATCCATTACCTTCAACGCCAGCGATGAACCTAAATTCCGAACAGCCTGAGCTCCAGCCGCACTGGTACTTAGTCCAATAGTGGACGGCTTTCGACTTACAAAGGTCCTCATGGATGGCGGCAGCGGATTAAACCTCATCTACGAGGAAACCCTTCAAAAAATGGAAATAGACTGGAGCCGCATTGAGCGAAGCAGCACAACCTTTAGAGGAATAATCCCTAGCCGGGAGGCGCGCTGCACAGGAAAAATCACACTCGATGTGGTATTCGGCTCGCCGGACAATTACAGATCCGAAGAAGTCACGTTCCAAGTGGCCCCGTTCAACAGCGGATATCACGCTATATTAGGACGAGAGGCATTCACAATTTTTCAAGCCGTACCGCATTATGGGTACATGAAGCTCAAAATGCCTGGGCCTAGCGGAATAATCACTCTCGTTAGTAATCCGGACATAGCACTCCGCACCGAAACAAGACAGCCGCATTAGCCTTAGAGGCACTATCCGAAGCCCTAGCGGTAGAGGAACTCACCGTGCTGCGCTCTACGGTGAATAGGGACGATGTGATACTCGATAAGAGATCGAAGTCCATGTCAGGACCCCGACTCGATGTCACATCGATCTAGCCGGTAACACCTCATATCACTTTGCGGCCTCACGCACGGTATCCCCACGGGTGTCGCCTTACCTTTGCCCGGGACCGTTTGCGCCTTTTGGCTCACGTATATGATAGTGTCACTAGCATCCATATGATAAAGAGCCTGGGCTGACATGACTAGTCGTAAACCCAAAGTGGCACAGACTTACAGGGACAGGCATCCATGACCCAGCTTCGAACGTGTCGGTCATCAGCAAGTGGGTCCGGGCTGTAGCACTGGGCTAGCAGGACTCCGGTAAACCGAGCTGTAGCGGGCTAACAGGACTCCGGTACTCAAAGCGTGACATTTCCTCGAAGGGACAGACACAGGAACGAAGAAGGACACATGCCGGCCAGCCTAAGTGTTCCAGAGCAGTAGCAAGCTACCATGGCTCAGCGGTAACACTAGGAGACATTTCCCGGTAAGAGAGGCTACTAAAGATAAACAACTAGATAGTCAGATCCCACACATACCAAGCATTTCAATCATACACACAATATGCTCAATATGTGCAAATACAACGAAGCATCACAACATGACTCTACGACACAAGTACTTTATTTAAGGCTCAGAGAGCCATACATAGCATACACAAAGATACGGGCCACACGACCCAGCATTCAAGTCATACAGTCATACAAACCAGCAGCGGAAGTAACTTGTCTGAGTACAGACAACTAGTAAAATAAAAGAGGCTTGGAAAGCCTAGCTATACTACATGGTCCTTCACAAGCTCAGGGTCACCACCTGGGTCTTTAGCCTACTCGTTGATGTCAACGTCTACATAGAACCCATCAGAAGGGGTTGCAGCGTCTTCTGTAAAAATGTAAATTATAGCAACATGAGTACAAAGGTACTCAGCAAGACTTACATCAGATCCTACATACATGCATATTATCAAGAAGGGTTGGTGGAGTTATTGCAGCAAGCCAGCTTTGACTCTTGGCTAGGCTATCCTACGATACTCCAACTTGAAATGGTTTTGCGCACACGAGTCCACTACTCACCAATTCAATACACTACCGAGGATCCACCTCCGTCTTCCTACGGAAGAGCCATCCTCGGCACTCACACTTATCTTGAGGCTTTTAACAGTTTCCATTTACTTGTCTATGAACTGTATAGGCAACCAAGTAGTCCTTTACCGCGGACGCGGCTATTCGAATAGATCATGTTAACCCTGCAGGGGGTACTTCTTCATACACGCTCTCACCACTTACCGTCGTTTACACGACATGTACTCGACAACCTTCAAGCGGAAGCCCAACGTGGGTGTCGGCCACGACCTACCTAATCACCTAAGCCTCCAGTCCAGGTTTATCGCCTATTCAGGTTCCATCCGCAGGGAGTCCGGCCGAGGTTTCCCATACGGCCCCGAACGATGTGAACAGGGTTCCCGAGATACCTAACGGGTATTCGGTACACCCGGCCACGTACCTACCGCATCACAGCCCACCCCTACGGTCAGCGCTGTCCACGGCCTCCGGTAGGCTACAAACACCAGAAACTACTTGCAACTCCTGGACGGAGAACTAGGGTGAATAAGAAGCCGAGAGGGTCCATTGGTTTCGGGCCCAATGCATGGTAGTAGCTGATTCTTAAATCACACATACAGATCTCAGTGCTTAAGGTCGGCTTCAATGAAACAACCCACCATGTACTCCTACATGGCCTCTCATCGATACCTTTACCAAATCGTGTTCACCACACCACTCTCATTACCGACATAAACATTTCACTCTAGCCCATCACCCAGATGAACCAGACCTGACATGACTCTAAGCATAGCAGGCATAGCAAGGTAGGAACAACACATACATATGGCTCAAACAACTCCTACACATGCTAGTGGGTTTCATCTAGTTACTGTGGCAATGACAGGTCATGCAGAGGAAATGGGTTCAACTACCGTAGCACACAGCAGTTTGAAACGCGTTGTCTTAATGCAGTAAAAGAGAGCAGGAGCGAGAACATGGGATTGTATCGATATGATCAAATGGTTGGTTGCTTGCCTGATGGTTCGATGCACTGATACGGTTCTTCGTTAGGGTAATCACGGTACTCCTCGGAGGCAGAACCTGTCGCAAAGGACACCGATACACAACCATCTTCAAACAATGTGCAACAATATGATGCATGCATGAAACATGGCAATATGAGTGTGTTGGGCTAATGCAACTAAAACCAGAAGGGTTTGAGCAAATTTGAATCAAGGATTCAAATTTCAAATTCAAATATGGCCTTTTAAGGTGCTTTTCCTTGTTCTGCTTAAAACATCAATTTAACTTGTTTGATCATGCATGAAAATAGTACAGATGGATAGATTGGATTTTTCTGATCATTTTTCATATATAATTTGTCCAATTTGGAGTTACAGAATAAAAGTTATGAATTTTTGAAGTTTAAATAATATTCTGGAATTTCCTGATTTAAATTAAATCCAGAAAACCAATTACTGCGTCAGCCTGACGTCAGTGTGACGTCAGCAGGTCAACGGAACAGGTCTGGGTCAAACCTGACAGTGGGTCCCGCATGTCAGGGTGATTATACGCTGTCAGGACCCCGACTCGATGTCACATCGATCTAGCCGGTAACACCTCATATCACTTTGCGGCCTCACGCACGGTATCCTCACGGGTGTCGCCTTACCTTTGCCCGGGACCGTTTGCGCCTTTTGGCTCACGTATATGATAGTGTCGCTAGCATCCATATGATAAAGAGCCCGGGCTGACATGACTAGTCGTAAACCCAAAGTGGCACAGACTTACAGGGATAGGCATCCATGACCCAGCTTCGAACGTGTCGGTCATCAGCAAGTGGGTCCGGGCTGTAGCACTGGGCTAGCAGGACTCCGGTAAACCGGGCTGTAGCGGGCTAACAGGACTCCGGTACTCAAAGCGTGACATTTCCCCGAAGGGACAGACACAGGAACGAAGAAGGACACATGCCGGCCAGCCTAGGTGTTCCAGAGCAGTAGCAAGCTACCATGGCTCAGCGGTAACACTAGGAGACATTTCCCGGTAAGAGAGGCTACTAAAGATAAACAACTAGATAGTCAGATCCCACACATACCAAGCATTTCAATCATACACACAATATGCTCGATATGTGCAAATACAACGAAGCATCACAACATGACTCTATGACACAAGTACTTTATTTAAGGCTCAGAGAGCCATACATAACATACACAAAGGTACGGGTCTCACGACCCAACATACAAGTCATACAGTCACACAAACCAGCAGCGGAAGTAACTTGTCTGAGTACAGACAACTAGTAAAATAAAAGAGGCTTGGAAAGCCTAGCTATACTACGTGGTCCTTCACAAGCTCAGGGTCACCACCTGGGTCTTTCAGCCTACTCGTTGATGTCAACGTCTACATAGAACCCATCAGAAGGGGTTGCAGCGTCTTCTGTAAAAATGTAAATTATAGCAACATGAGTACAAAGGTACTCAGCAAGACTTACATCAGATCCTACATACATGCTTAGTATCAAGAAGGGTTGGTGGAGTTATTGCAGCAAGCCAGCTTTGACTCTTGGCTAGACTATCCTACGAGACCCCAACTTGAAATGGTTTCGCGCACACGAGTCCACTACTCACCACTTCAATACACTACCGAGGATTCGCCTCCGTCTCCCTACGGAAGAGCCATCCTCGGCACTCACACTTATCTTGAGGCTTTTAACAGTTTCCATTTACTTGTCTATGAACTGTATAAGCAACCAAGTAGTCCTTTACCGCGGACGCGGCTATTCGAATAGATTATGATAACCCTGCAGGGGTGTACTTCTTCATACATGTTTCCACCACTTAGCGTCTGCACACGACATGTGCTCGGCAGACTTCAAGCGAAAGCCGACGTGGGTGTAGACCACGACCTACCTAAACACTTAAGCCTCTAGTCCAGGTTTATCGCCTATTCAGGTTCCATCCGCAGGGAGTCTGGCCGGGGTTTCCCATACGGCCCCGAACGATGTGAACAGGGTTCCCGAGATACCTAACGGGTATTCGGTACACCCGGCCACGTACCTACCGCATCACAGCCCACCCCTACGGTCAGCGCTGTCCACGGCCTCCAGTAGGCTACAAACACCAGAAACTACTTGCAACTCCTGGACAGAGAGCTAGGGTGAATAAGAAGTCGAGCGGGGTCATATTTCAGGGCCCAATGCATGGTAGTAGCTGTATCTTAAATCACGCATACAGATCTCAGTGCTTAAGGTCGGCTTCGATGAAACAACCCACCATGTACTCCTACATGGCCTCTCATCGATACCTTTACCAAATCGTGTTCACCACACCACTCTCATTACCGACATAAACATTTCACTCTAGCCCATCACCCAGATGAACCAGACCTGACACGACTCTAAGCATAGCAGGCATAGCAAGGTAGGAACAACACATACATATGGCTCAAACAACTCCTACACATGCTAGTGGGTTTCATCTAGTTACTGTGGCAATGACAGGTCATGCAGAGGAAATGGGTTCAACTACCGTAGCACATAGCAGTTTGAAACGCGTTGTCTTAATGCAGTAAAAGAGAGCAGGAGCGAGAACATGGGATTGTATCGATATGATCAAATGGTTGGTTGCTTGCCTGATGGTTCGATGCACTGATACGATTCTTCGTTAGGGTAATCACGGTACTCCTCGGAGGCAGAACCTGCCGCAAAGAACACCGATACACAACCATCACCAAACAATGTGCAACAATATGATGCATGCATGAAACATAGCAATATGAGTGTGTTGGGCTAATCCAACTAAGACCAGAAGGGTTTGAGCAAATTTGAATCAAAGATTCAAATTTCAAACTCAAACATGGCCCTTTAAAGTGTTTTTCCTTGTTCTGCTTGAAACATCAATTTAACTTGTTTGATCATGCATGAAAATGGTGCAGATGGATAGATTGGATTTTTCTGATCATTTTTCATATATAAATTGTCCAATTTGGAGTTACAGAATAAAAGTTATGAATTTTTGAAGTTTAAATAATATTCTGGAATTTCCTGATTTAATTTAAATCCAGAAATATAAATATTGCGCCAGCATGACGTCAGCATGACGTCAGTGGTCAACTGCGGCTGGCTGAGGTCAAACCTGACGTGTGGGGTCCACACGTCAGTGACAGGGGGGGTTAAACAGGGTTAATTTAATCCTAATTAGGGGTTAGTGGCGCTGGGGCCCACTGTCAGTGTCAGGGGGGTAGTTAGTTTAACTGATTCGGTTAGTGCTCATCCTAATTAGCTACAGGGCTGGGCCCACCTGTCAGGGACACAGGGGGGGTTCCTGCCGTGGTCAAGGTGGGTCAAACCCACCGGCGACATGACGCCGGCGAGGCCCGAGACGGCGGCGCGATGCGGGATCGCGCTACAGGGCACGGGCGAGGCCGTGCTTGGGCTCGTTGGAGAGCTCTTGCTCCCGCGCGTCGAACGGTGGTGGTGGCCGTGCCTGGGGTGGCCTGTACCGACGACGGCGACGACCGTGGTGGCTGCCGGAGCTCGGTTGAGCTCGGGGTCGAGGCTACAACGGCTGCGGGGATGCGGGGTTGGCACCTACGGCTTCTACGCGGTGCGGTGAGGGCGTGGGTGTGCTCGGTTGGGCGCTACGGTGACCGTGGCTACGACGGCGACATCGCCGGCGGCGTCGAGCTTCGGAGCTCAAGGGGCGGCAGCTACAGGAGGCTAGGGACGACGGGGCAAGGGGGAATCGAATCAGTGGCTCACCGCGGAGCTGCAGGGATGGTTAGCGGGCTCGGGGACGGCCGGAGTGCAGCGAATCGACGGCGATGACCTCCGGTGGCCGAGGAGGGGAACGGCGACGTAGGCGGCGATGCAGGGCTTCCGGAGACCTGTGGAGCGGTGGGGAGGAAGAGGGGGTCGAGGCGGAGCTCCTGAGCTAGTCGGGGGAGCGAGGGGTAGCCGGTGACGGCTGCTATGGCGAACGGCAGCGAGGGTGGTGTTCGGCCGTGTGAGAGAGAGAGCGAGGGAGAGGAGGGAAGAACCGAGGGAGAGTGAGAGAGAGCAGGGGGGAGGCGTGGCGTCGTCCGGGGCATCGAGCGAGGAGGGGAGGGCAGGCAGGCAGCCGAGCAGGTGGCGTGGCGCGGTGGCGGGCGCGCGCGCCGGCCACACTCCCCTCCCTCTGTCGAGGACGAAGACGACAGAGGAGGGAGGCGGGCTGGGCCGCCTGCTGGCTGGGCCGGCCAGCTGGCTGGGCTGCACAGGGAGGAGCCCAGGTAAGCTTCTCCCTTTTTAATTATTTCTGTTTTCTAATTTCTGACATTTGTTTTGATTTAACTAATATATTAAATCATTTATTTACCTTATGCCAATTTTTGCAGGAGCTAGATATATTATTCCAGAGCTCCTTTATAATTGACATAATATTTGGACATATATTAATATATATAATTAATATATTTCCAATGCAAATATTTATGCATTAATTCCAAATGCCCAAAATAAATACCTATGAGCTCTTAAAAATATTGGTTTGATTTTTATCTCTGTCCAATATTTTCAGAGAGCAACATGAGCATTTTCTTGGACCCTTTTGGAGAAATTTTTAATTGGATCATTTCAAAAATGATTCTGAGGGTTTCACAGATCCCCATTTCAAATTAAAGGAAAAATTTAAACATGATGCACACACTCTGATGCATGACTAGCTAGGGTGTGACAACTCACCCCCACTCAAAAGAATCTCGTCCCGAGATTTGGGTTCCTCCGGGAAGAAGGCGGGATACTCAAGTCGAAGACGATCCTCCCTTTCCCAGGTTGCTTCATCCTCAGAATGGTGCGACTATTGAACTTTGAGAAACTTGATATTATGACGTCGGGTGGTACGTTCGGCCTGATCGAGGATACGAATGGGGTACTCTCGATATGTAAGATTATCTTGGAGATCAAGCATTTCGTGGTCCACTTCACGGATAGGATCCGAGAAGCAATGCCTGAGTTGAGAAACGTGGAAGACATCGTGGACTCTGGAGAGGTGCGGAGGTAGTTCCAACTGGTAGGCAACTTCCCCTCGTTTGGCGAGAATGCGAAAAGGTCCAATGTAACGAGGAGCCAACTTGCCCTTGATACCGAAACGATGGGTTCCCTTCAGAGGGGTGACCCGAAGATAAGCCTTCTCGTCAACCTCGAAAGTCATAGCCTTATGTTTTCGGTCATATTGACTCTTTTGACGAGATTGGGCTGTTTTCAACTTTTCACGGACGATACGAACTTGTTCTTCTGCTTCCTGAATCATATTTGGGCCAAAGAATTGTCTTTCCCCGGTCTCTGACCAGTTAAGGGGTGTTCGACACCGTCGTCCATAGAGAACTTCAAAAGGGGCTTTACCCAAGCTAGATTGATAGCTGTTGTTGTAAGCGAATTCGGCAAATGGAAGGCACTTCTCCCAGTCCATTCCGAATGAGATAACAGAGGCTCAAAGCATGTCTTCTAGAATCTAGCTGACACGTTCCACTTGACCACTCGACTGAGGGTGGAAAGCGGTGCTAAAGGAGAGGCGGGTTCCCATAGCATTTTGGAAGCTTTCCCAAAATCGAGAGGTGAAAAGACTTCCTCGATCCGAGTTAATTTCCAAAGGAACACCATGGAGAGACACTATTCGGGAGATGTATAAGTCTGCCAGCTGACTAGCGGTTATACTCTCACGAACAGGTAAGAAATGGGCTACTTTGGAAAGACGATCGACCACGACGAAAATAGCATTATTCCCTCTCTTGGTCCTGGGAAAACCGGTAATGAAATCCATACCAATTTTATCCCATTTCCATTCAGGAATAGCTAAGGGTTGAAGGGTGCCAGCAGGCCGTTGATGCTCTGCTTTTACACGACGACAGACGTCGCAATTTGCAATAAACTGAGCAATTTCTCTCTTCATCCTAGTCCACCAGAACCTCTGGCGTAGGTCCTGATACATCTTAGTACTACCGGGATGAATGGTGAGAGGAGATTCATGAGCTTCCTTAAGGATCAAGCGCCTTAGGTTTCGCACTTTGGGAACCACTAGTCGATTCCCGAAGTATACGACCCCTTGATCATTAATGGAGAAGCAATTCGCAATTCCTTTCTGAATGTTTCTCTTGATGCGGGAGATTCCCGGATCTACCTTCTGTGCTTTGATAATCTGATCCGTAAGGGTAGGTTTTGCCACCAAGGTGGAAAGAAAACCTTGAGGTACAATGTGAAGGTTAAGCTTCCGAAATTCCTCATGGAGAAGCGGTTGACTTTGTTGTAACATCAGATTGTTACAATAAGATTTACGACTCGCTCATCAGCCATGACGTTGGCTTTCCCTGGGGTGTAGGTTATTCCTAAGTCGAAGTCTGTGATCAATTCAACCCAACGTCTTTTCCTGAGATTCAGATCCGGTTGGGTGAAAATGTACTTCAGGCTTTGGTGATCAGTGAATATTTCGCAACGATTACCGAGGAGGTAATGTCGCCAGGTCTTAAGTGCATAGACTACGGCTGCAAGCTCTAGATCATGAGTAGGATAATTCTCCTCATGTGGGTGCAATTGCCGTGAAGCGTAGGCAATTACATGTCGATCTTGCATAAGGATGCAACCTAGTCCTTGTCGCGAGGCGTCGCAGTAGATAACAAAGTCTTTGGAGAAGTCTGGCGGTACCAGTACGGGAGCAGAAGTCAGGCGTCTTTTCAGTTCCTGAAAGCTGTGCTCACATTGTGGAGTCCATTCAAACTTCTTGTCTTTCTTGAGGAGTTCGGTCAGAGGTTTAGCAACCTTGGAGAAGTTCTCGACAAAGCGACGACAATAGCTCGCTAAGCCTAGAAAACTCCGAACTTGCTTGACCGATTCAGGTGGAGTCCAATTAAGGACGGCTTGAACTCGCTCAGGGTTAACAGCAATACCTTTACCAGATATTACATGACCCAGATAGGTCACTTCTGACAACCAGAATTCACATTTAGAAAATTTGGCATAAAGGCGATGCTCTCGAAGTTTCTTCAACACTAGCCTTAGATGTTCGGCATGTTCTTCCTCGTTCTTGGAGTAGATGAGTATATCATCGAGGTAAACTACGACGAATTTATCCAAATACTCCATGAAGATTGAGTTCATTAACCGAGAAAAGGTGGCTGGAGCGTCGGTTAATCCGAAGGACATGACGGTGTACTCGTATTGGCCATAACGAGTAACAAAGGCCGTTTTAGGAATGTCCCCGTTTCTGATTTTGATTTGATGGTAGCCCAACCTCAAATCCATCTTGGAGAAGACTGAGGATCCAGCGAGCTGATCATACAGGTCGTTGATCCTGGGAAGCGGATATTTGTTCTTGATTGTGACCAAATTGACAGGTCGGTAATCTACAACTATCCGGTCCGTACCATCCTTCTTTTTGACGAATAGGACGGGGCAAGCCCACGGAGATGAACTAGGTCGGATGAAACCCTTTTTCAAGGACTCATCGAGTTGTTTCTTAAGCTCGGCTAGTTCTAGGGGTGCCATCTTATAAGGTCTTCTAGCAATCGGAACGGTTCCTGGAATGAGGTCTATTACGAACTCAACATCCCTGTCAGGTGGAACACCTGGCAATTCCTCTGGAAAGACATCCGGGAAGTCACGGACTACCGGAATGTCCTCAAGGTCTGGCAAAGGGCTGGCGTTAAGAGAATATAATTGTCGCTTGGCTATTCGGGTCAAGACATTGACTATCTTCCCCGAAGGATGGGTGAGTTGAACAGTCCTAGAGAAGCAATCAATTTGGGCATGATGAGCTGACATCCAGTCCATACCCAGAATGATATTAATATCTGAAGATTTAAGGGCTATCAAAGACGCGAGGAAAACAAGTCTGTCGACTTGGATTTCATTTCCATAACTTACCCTAGAGGTCTGCCATCTAGAACCAGGGGTAGAAATTTCCATAGTGGATGGCATGTCACAGAATGCAACGTTATGCAAACGAGCATAATTTTCGGATATAAAAGAATGAGAGGCTCCTGTATCGAAAAGAACAGATGCCGGGTGGCAATTAACAAGAAGCGTACCGAGAACGACGTTGGGATCCTCTTGAGCTTCTTCGGCAGAGATACAGTTGACATGGCCACGTGAAGCGGTGACCGCCTTGGCGTGGAATATTTTTCCTGTCGGCTTGCCACGGCCAACAGCTTTAGCAGACTGGTTGGGGTTGGTCTGGGGACACTCACGCATATAGTGACCAGATTCCCCACACTTGAAACAAGTCACGGAACTGGTACGTGGAGGAGCATTGTTAGTTGGACCCCCATAGGGCTTGGCCGGTGCAGACTGTTGAACAGGGTGAGGCGCCTGGAAAGATGGCCTCGGTGTGAACCTGGGTGGCAGGGCGGTGTTGGGTACCCACACGCGGCGCTTCTGAGGACCAGCACCGGATGAGGAACCCATGTCACGGCCATGCTTGCGTGTTGCGTCATAGTCAGTCTGACCAGTTTCAGCACTGATGGCTTTGTTGACAAGTTTCTGAAAAGATGTGCACTCATGCAGACGGAGGTCGCGGCGAAGCTCAGGACTAAGTCCCTTACGGAACCTTGCTTGCTTCTTGGCATCAGTAGACACTTCCTCAGTTGCATATCGGGCGAGATTACCAAACTCCCTGCTGTAAGCATCCACAGAAAGTCGGCCTTGGGTGAAACTACAAAATTCTTCACGTTTACGGTCCATGAGACCCTCCGGAATGTGATGTTCACGGAAAGCCTCGCTGAATTCAGCCCAAGTAGTGACATGGCCCGCTGGGCGCATAGCTCCATAATTCTCCCACCATAGACTGGCGGGGCCTTCAAGATGATATGCAGCAAAGGTGACCTTGTCAGCCTCAGCTACTAGCACGGAACGCAGCTTGTGAGAGATACTGCGAAGCCAGTCATCAGCGTCGAGAGGCTCGACGGAGTGGTGGAACGTGGGTGGATGCAATTTGATAAAATCACTGAGTGACACCACGTTAATCCTCTGATGGTGTGATGTATTCTGTTCAATACGCTCCAACAAACGGTTGGTCTCCCGCTTGTTTCTCTCAGCTTCCATCATAACCTCAGCTAGGGAAGGAGGATGAGGCAGATTTTCATTCCTGCCTTCACTGCCTTCAGCCTGCTCTTGAGAAGCAGGGTTAGCGCGCGTGTTGACCATCCTAGGTAAACAAGACAATGATTTAGTCAGAATGATAAAATTCCGACATAGGATACAGAATGTAAGGAATAACTCGAAATGCAAGATGATCATCCGTATGACATGGTAAAAACAGAAACTGCTTCTTTTATTCCATCGTCATACACACCATACAGGGTTTAGTACAAGACCAAACAAAGTACTATTACAGTGAGAAAAGGATTACATCTCATCGGAGGCATCCCAAGCTCCTATACATTATTTTTCTACACCTCCGGAAAGAGTACAAACTAGGTCATATCCCACGAGTCACGCGGGACGATAGACGACACAGCTAGTGCGAACTAGTGATACTACCACTAACTCAGACCGATCCGTAGTAGTCCTCGTAGAAGTCACCTCCATAGCCTGGAAGCTCAACATGATCATCCGGAAACAGACGATCTCGCGGAGCTTGTGGACCATAGGGGCTAGGATGAGGTCTTGGACCAACAGACGGTGGCCTGCGGGGACCGCGAGGTGGGGTGATGCCTCCTACATCACGCCAAACCATCACGTCTGGCAGAGCAGATCTCACAGGATAGAGATCGCGCATATCTGAATATCCAGCTTGCACCGCCGGTGCGAACCGAGTCAAAGTGGCCCAGTGGTCAGCACGGGTATTGAAGAGCTCTAACCTTAAGGCCCGATTTTCACGGTCCTTATCCTCGAGCATCTCAGCAGTGGTGCGAGTCCGTGAATCCTCCTGAGTGGGGTCAGCATAGATAGCTTGGAGATACCCTTGTGCTCCCGGAAGTGATCCTGGCATATACCGGAAATCAGAGTCCCGAAATAAACCAGATCTGACTCGCATAATGGTCATCATAGAGTAGGCGGCGTCCTGCACAGCCATCTCAATAGTAACCCCGAGTCCATAGGAGCAGTGAAGAGGCTCGGTGGATCCAGGATAAGATGGAAATATCCTGACAGTGCAGAGATACTGGCTTTGATTGAAGTCTCGGAATTGCTCTTCGACCGTGTACTCGGGATACCAGCGGTATCCAGCCTCAGTCATTACCCTGACCAACTTGGCAGTATGGCCGGGTACATCTAGGCATCGAGTCAGGCGAACCACTTGATTGAGGTCGCGAGTGGCCATCTGAAATCACAATCATAATGCAAAGGCATTAGAATTTCTAGCAAAATTTCGGCAGCATAACAGCTGTAAATGCTCAAGAAGGATTTTGAGACATTTGACAAAGGATTTCGTACACACTCAACATCATCATATCAAAGTTCTGAATCCATTCTAACAACATAATGTGGTAGTAGAACTGAACTAGGCTTGTATCCATCAAACTTATAAGGTACTGCTGATTAGTAACACGTGATCCTGATAGAGAGAACAGATCCTAATTCCTTAACCCCCGGTGGAAGAATGGACTGACTCAGATCAGAATGTCATAAGATAAAGGAGTAAAAAGAGCCTTACGTTCCAACCCACAAACAATTCCCCTACATATAACTAAAGAATTTCTAGACTCAACATCGACCAGTTTGGCTTGGAGAACCTACAGGCAGTCCGGCTCTGATGCCAACGCTGTCAGGACCCCGACTCGATGTCACATCGATCTAGCCGGTAACACCTCATATCACTTTGCGGCCTCACGCACGGTATCCCCACGGGTGTCGCCTTACCTTTGCCCGGGACCGTTTGCGCCTTTTGGCTCACGTATATGATAGTGTCGCTAGCATCCATATGATAAAGAGCCCGGGCTGACATGACTAGTCGTAAACCCAAAGTGGCACAGACTTACAGGGACAGGCATCCATGACCCAGCTTCGAACGTCTCGGTCATCAGCAAGTGGGTCCGGGCTGTAGCACTGGGCTAGCAGGACTCCGGTAAAGCGGGCTGTAGCGGGCTAACAGGACTCCGGTACTCAAAGCGTGACATTTCCCCGAAGGGACAGACACAGGAACGAAGAAGGACACATGCCGGCCAGCCTAAGTGTTCCAGAGCAGTAGCAAGCTACCATGGCTCAGCGGTAACACTAGGAGACATTTCCCGGTAAGAGAGGCTACTAAAGATAAACAACTAGATAGTCAGATCCCACACATACCAAGCATTTCAATCATACACACAATATGCTCAATATGTGCAAATACAACGAAGCATCACAACATGACTCTACGACACAAGTACTTTATTTAAGGCTCAGAGAGCCATACATAGCATACACAAAGATACGGGCCACACGACCCAGCATTCAAGTCATACAGTCATACAAACCAGCAGCGGAAGTAACTTGTCTGAGTACAGACAACTAGTAAAATAAAAGAGGCTTGGAAAGCCTAGCTATACTACATGGTCCTTCACAAGCTCAGGGTCACCACCTGGGTCTTTAGCCTACTCGTTGATGTCAACGTCTACATAGAACCCATTAGAAGGGGTTGCAGCGTCTTCTGTAAAAATGTAAATTATAGCAACATGAGTACAAAGGTACTCAGCAAGACTTACATCAGATCCTACATACATGCATATTATCAAGAAGGGTTGGTGGAGTTATTGCAGCAAGCCAGCTTTGACTCTTGGCTAGGCTATCCTACGATACTCCAACTTGAAATGGTTTTGCGCACACGAGTCCACTACTCACCACTTCAATACACCACCGAGGATCCACCTCCGTCTTCCTACGAAAGAGCCATCCTCGGCACTCACACTTATCTTGAGGCTTTTAACAGTTTCCATTTACTTGTCTATGAACTGTATAGGCAACCAAGTAGTCCTTTACCGCGGACGCGGCTATTCGAATAGATCATGTTAACCCTGCAGGGGTGTACTTCTTCATACACGCTCTCACCACTTACCGTCGTTTACATGACATGTACTCGGCAACCTTCAAGCGGAAGCCCAACGTGGGTGTCGGCCACGACCTACCTAATCACCTAAGCCTCCAGTCCAGGTTTATCGCCTATCCAGGTTCCATCCGCAGGGAGTCCGGCCGAGGTTTCCCATACGGCCCCGAACGATGTGAACAGGGTTCCCGAGATACCTAACGGGTATTCGGTACACCCGGCCACGTACCTACCGCATCACAGCCCACCCCTACGATCAGCGCTGTCCACGGCCTCCGGTAGGCTACAAACACCAGAAACTACTTGCAACTCCTGGACGGAGAACTAGGGTGAATAAGAAGCCGAGAGGGTCCATTGGTTTCGGGCCCAATGCATGGTAGTAGCTGATTCTTAAATCACACATACAGATCTCAGTGCTTAAGGTCGGCTTCAATGAAACAACCCACCATGTACTCCTACATGGCCTCTCATCGATACCTTTACCAAATCGTGTTCACCACACCACTCTCATTACCGACATAAACATTTCACTCTAGCCCATCACCCAGATGAACCAGACCTGACATGACTCTAAGCATAGCAGGCATAGCAAGGTAGGAACAACACATACATATGGCTCAAACAACTCCTACACATGCTAGTGGGTTTCATCTAGTTACTGTGGCAATGACAGGTCATGCAGAGGAAATGGGTTCAACTACCGTAGCACACAGCAGTTTGAAACGCGTTGTCTTAATGCAGTAAAAGAGAGCAGGAGCGAGAACATGGGATTGTATCGATATGATCAAATGGTTGGTTGCTTGCCTGATGGTTCGATGCACTGATACGGTTCTTCGTTAGGGTAATCACGGTACTCCTCGGAGGCAGAACCTGTCGCAAAGGACACCGATACACAACCATCTTCAAACAATGTGCAACAATATGATGCATGCATGAAACATGGCAATATGAGTGTGTTGGGCTAATGCAACTAAAACCAGAAGGGTTTGAGCAAATTTGAATCAAGGATTCAAATTTCAAATTCAAATATGGCCTTTTAAGGTGCTTTTCCTTGTTCTGCTTAAAACATCAATTTAACTTGTTTGATCATGCATGAAAATAGTACAGATGGATAGATTGGATTTTTCTGATCATTTTTCATATATAATTTGTCCAATTTGGAGTTACAGAATAAAAGTTATGAATTTTTGAAGTTTAAATAATATTCTGGAATTTCCTGATTTAAATTAAATCCAGAAAACCAATTACTGCGTCAGCCTGACGTCAGTGTGACGTCAGCAGGTCAACGGAACAGGTCTGGGTCAAACCTGACAGTGGGTCCCGCATGTCAGGGTGATTATACGCTGTCAGGACCCCGACTCGATGTCACATCGATCTAGCCGGTAACACCTCATATCACTTTGCGGCCTCACGCACGGTATCCTCACGGGTGTCGCCTTACCTTTGCCCGGGACCGTTTGCGCCTTTTGGCTCACGTATATGATAGTGTCGCTAGCATCCATATGATAAAGAGCCCGGGCTGACATGACTAGTCGTAAACCCAAAGTGGCACAGACTTACAGGGATAGGCATCCATGACCCAGCTTCGAACGTGTCGGTCATCAGCAAGTGGGTCCGGGCTGTAGCACTGGGCTAGCAGGACTCCGGTAAACCGGGCTGTAGCGGGCTAACAGGACTCCGGTACTCAAAGCGTGACATTTCCCCGAAGGGACAGACACAGGAACGAAGAAGGACACATGCCGGCCAGCCTAGGTGTTCCAGAGCAGTAGCAAGCTACCATGGCTCAGCGGTAACACTAGGAGACATTTCCCGGTAAGAGAGGCTACTAAAGATAAACAACTAGATAGTCAGATCCCACACATACCAAGCATTTCAATCATACACACAATATGCTCGATATGTGCAAATACAACGAAGCATCACAACATGACTCTACGACACAAGTACTTTATTTAAGGCTCAGAGAGCCATACATAACATACACAAAGGTACGGGTCTCACGACCCAACATACAAGTCATACAGTCATACAAACCAGCAGCGGAAGTAACTTGTCTGGGTACAGACAACTAGTAAAATAAAAGAGGCTTGGAAAGCCTAACTATACTACGTGGTCCTTCACAAGCTCAGGTTCACCACCTGGGTCTTTAGCCTACTCGTTGATGTCAACGTCTACATAGAACCCATCAGAAGGGGTTGCAGCGTCTTCTGTAAAAATGTAAATTATAGCAACATGAGTACAAAGGTACTCAGCAAGACTTACATCAGATCCTACATACATGCTTAGTATCAAGAAGGGTTGGTGGAGTTATTGCAGCGAGCCAGCTTTGACTCTTGGCTAGACTATCCTACGATACTCCAACTTGAAATGGTTTTGCGCACACGAGTCCACTACTCACCAATTCAATACACTACCGAGGATCCGTCTCCGTCTTCCTACGGAAGAGCCATCCTCGGCACTCACACTTATCTTGAGGCTTTTAACAGTTTCCATTTACTTGTCTATGAACTGTATAGGCAACCAAGTAGTCCTTTACCGCGGACGCGGCTATTCGAATAGATCATGTTAACCCTGCAGGGGTGTACTTCTTCATACACGCTCTCACCACTTACCGTCGTTTACACGACATGTACTCGGCAACCTTCAAGCGGAAGCCCAACGTGGGTGTCGGCCATGACCTACCTAATCACCTAAGCCTCCAGTCCAGGTTTATCGCCTATCCAGGTTCCATCCGCAGGGAGTCCGGCCGAGGTTTCCCATACGGCCCCGAACGATGTGAACAGGGTTCCCGAGATACCTAACGGGTATTCGGTACACCGTGCCACGTACCTACCGCATCACAACCCACCCCTACGGTCAGCGCTGTCCACGGCCTCCAGTAGGCTACAAACACCAGAAACTACTTGCAACTCCTGGACGGAGAACTAGGGTGAATAAGAAGCCGAGAGGGTCCATTGGTTTCGGGCCCAATGCATGGTAGTAGCTGATTCTTAAATCACACATACAGATCTCAGTGCTTAAGGTCGGCTTCAATGAAACAACCCACCATGTACTCCTACATGGCCTCTCATCGATACCTTTACCAAATCGTGTTCACCACACCACTCTCATTACCGACACAATCATTTCACTCTAGCCCATCACCCAGATGAACCAGACCTGACACGACTCTAAGCATAGCAGGCATAGCAAGGTAGGAACAACACATACATATGGCTCAATCAACTCCTACACATGCTAGTGGGTTTCATCTAGTTACTGTGGCAATGACAGGTCATGCAGAGGAAATGGGTTCAACTACCGTAGCACATAGCAGTTTGAAACGCGTTGTCTTAATGCAGTAAAAGAGAGCAGGAGCGAGAACATGGGATTGTATCGATATGATCAAATGGTTGGTTGCTTGCCTGATGGTTCGATGCACTGATACGGTTCTTCGTTAGGGTAATCACGGTACTCCTCGGAGGCAGAACCTGCCGCAAAGAACACCGATACACAACCATCACCAAACAATGTGCAACAATATGATGCATGCATGAAACATAGCAATATGAGTGTGTTGGGCTAATGCAACTAAGACCAGAAGGGTTTGAGCAAATTTGAATCAAAGATTCAAATTTCAAACTCAAACATGGCCCTTTAAAGTGTTTTTCCTTGTTCTGCTTGAAACATCAATTTAACTTGTTTGATCATGCATGAAAATGGTGCAGATGGATAGATTGGATTTTTCTGATCATTTTTCATATATAAATTGTCCAATTTGGAGTTACAGAATAAAAGTTATGAATTTTTGAAGTTTAAATAATATTCTGGAATTTCCTGATTTAATTTAAATCCAGAAATATAAATATTGCGCCAGCATGACATCAGCATGACGTCAGTGGTCAACTGCGGCTGGCTGAGGTCAAACCTGACGTGTGGGGTCCACACGTCAGTGACAGGGGGGGTTAAACAGGGTTAATTTAATCCTAATTAGGGGTTAGTGGCGCTGGGGCCCACTGTCAGTGTCAGGGGGGGTAGTTAGTTTAACTGATTCGGTTAGTGCTAATCCTAATTAGCTACAGGGCTGGGCCCACCTGTCAGGGACACAGGGGGGGTTCCTGCCGTGGTCAAGGTGGGTCAAACCCACCGGCGACATGACGCCGGCGAGGCCCGAGACGGCGGCGCGATGCAGGATCGCGCTACAGGGCACGGGCGAGGCCGTGCTTGGGCTCGTTGGAGAGCTCTTGCTCCCGCGCGTCGAACGGTGGTGGTGGCTGTGCCTGGGGTGGCTTGTACCGACGACGGCGACGACCGTGGCGGCTGCCGGAGCTCGGTTGAGCTCGGGGTCGAGGCTACAACGGCTGCGGGGATGCGGGGTTGGCACCTACGGCTTCTACGTGGTGCGGTGAGGGCGTGGGTGTGCTCGGTTGGGCGCTACGGTGACCGTGGCTACGACGGCGACATTGCCGGCGGCGTCGAGCTTCGGAGCTCAAGGGGGCGGCAGCTACAGGAGGCTAGGGACGACGGGGCAAGGGGGAATCGAATCAGTGGCTCACCGCGGAGCTGCAGGGATGGTTGGAGGGCTCGGGGACGGCCGGAGTGCAGCGAATCGACGGCGATGACCTCCGGTGGCCGAGGAGGGGAACGGCGACGTAGGCGGCGATGCAGGGCTTCCGGAGACCTGTGGAGCGGTGGGGAGGAAGAGGGGGTCGAGGCGGAGCTCCTGAGCTAGTCGGGGGAGCGAGGGGTGGCCGGTGACGGCTGCTATGGCGAACGGCGGCGAGGGTGGTGTTCGGCCGTGTGAGAGAGAGAGCGAGGGAGAGGAGGGAAGAACCGAGGGAGAGTGAGAGAGAGCAGGGGGAGGCGTGGCGTCGTCCGGGGCATCGAGCGAGGAGGGGAGGGCAGGCAGGCAGCCGAGCAGGTGGCGTGGCGCGGTGGCGCGCGCGCGCGCCGGCCACACTCCCCTCGCTCTGTCGAGGACGAAGACGACAGAGGAGGGAGGCGGGCTGGGCCGCCTGCTGGCTGGGCCGGCCAGCTGGCTGGGCTGCACAGGGAGGAGCCCAGTTAAGCTTCTCCCTTTTTAATTATTTCTGTTTTCTAATTTCTGACATTTGTTTTGATTTAAATAATATATTAAATCATTTATTTACCTTATGCCAATTTTTGCAGGAGCTAGATATATTATTCCAGAGCTCCTTTATAATTGACATAATATTTGGACATATATTAATATATATAATTAATATATTTCCAATGCAAATATTTATGCATTAATTCCAAATGCCCAAAATAAATACCTATGAGCTCTTAAAAATATTGGTTTGATTTTTATCTCTGTCCAATATTTTCAGAGAGCAACATGAGCATTTTCTTGGACCCTTTTGGAGAAATTTTTAATTGGATCATTTCAAAAATGATTGTGAGGGTTTCACAGATCCCCATTTCAAATTAAATGAAAAATTTAAACATGATGCACACACTCTGATGCATGACTAGCTAGGGTGTGACAGTCCACCTCCTTTAAACCAGCAGATGAAATAGTAAAATTCCAGGTCCACCCAATGGACCCGACAAAGACGGCCTCCATCGGGGCACAATTGAACCCTGATGTAGACGCCGCACTGCGAGAATTCCTTGGGGAAAATTGGGACATTTTTGCCTGGCACCCCTCGGATATGCCCGGAATCCCACGCAGATTGGCAGAACACAGCCTAAACATCCTAAAAGGATTCAAGCCAGTCAAACAGGCTCTTCGACGATTTTCCGAACCCAAAAGACAGGCAATGGGAGAAGAGCTAGCCAAACTATTGGAAGCCGGATTCATCAAAGACATCAAACATCCAGATTGGCTAGCAAACCTGGTAATGGTACCAAAGAAGGAAAGATCCTGGCGCCTATGTGTCGATTTTGAAGACCTAAATAAAGCCTGCCCAAAGAATCCCTTCCCCCTCCCCCGCACCGACCAAATCATCGATGCCACTGCAGGGCATGATTCATTGTGCTTCCTGGACGCATACTCCGGCTATCATCCAATCAAGATGGCAGAAGCGGATCAAGCCGCAACGGCATTCATTACTCCATATGGACCATTCTGCTTCAACACGATGCCCTTCGGACTGAAAAACGCCGGTGCAACATATCAGCGCATGATTCAGACATGTCTGGCTACCCAGATCGGCAAAACAGTAGAGGCATACGTAGACGACATAGTCGTCAAAACTAAACACGTTGAAACTCTAGTAGACAACTTGAGGCTCACATTCGACACCCTCGGAGCATATGACATCAAGCTGAATCCGGAAAATGCGTTTTTGGCGTACCGGCT
This sequence comes from Triticum dicoccoides, assembly GCF_002162155.2. Taxonomy (NCBI): domain Eukaryota; kingdom Viridiplantae; phylum Streptophyta; class Magnoliopsida; order Poales; family Poaceae; genus Triticum; species Triticum dicoccoides. Next base: position 168,813,712 of record NC_041393.1, read on the forward strand.
GGAAAGCTGCTGGGCTTCATCGTATCCAGTAGAGGAATTGAAGCAAACCCAGCCAAGATCCGAGCTCTGTCACAGCTAGATATCCCAAAAGACCTCAAGCAAATACAAAAATTGACCGGATGCGTGGCGGCTCTAAGCCGCTTTATCTCCCGTCTAGGAGAAAAGGCATTGCCCCTCTATCGCCTCCTTAGGCGCACCGAACACTTCGAGTGGACGGATGCTGCCACCGCCGGACTCGAAGAAATAAAGGCCATATTGGCAACAAATCCAGTCCTGGCTGCGCCCAACCTGGGTGAACCAATGTTGTTATACATCGCAGCAACGCATCAAGTTGTAAGCGCGGTACTCGTCGTCGAACGAGAGACAGAAGGGCATAAATTCCCTCTTCAAAAACCAGTATACTACGTATCCACTGTGTTAACCCCCTGCAAGTCCCGTTACCCGCACTATCAGAAGATAGCATACGCGGTGTTCATGGCATCCCGGAAGCTCCGACACTACTTTTAAGAGTGTTCGATAACAGTGGCCTCTGAAGTACCACTTAACGACATTATAAACAACCGCGACGCGACGGGCAATATTGCAAAATGGGCCATTGAGCTCTTACCATTTGATATAACTTACAAACCTCGGCGAGCTATAAAGTCACAAGTTTTGTCTGACTTTGTCGCTGAATGGACCGAAGCCGAACTCCCTAAAGAGTACGGCGCATACTCCAATTGGATTATGCACTTCGACGGCTCTAAAATGTTAGCCGGATTGGGGGCTAGCATCATATTGACATCCCTGACCAGGGACACAGTCCAATACGTACTTCAGATAATGTACACGGACTCCAACAACGCAGCCGAATATGAGGCCCTTTTACATGGTCTCCGGATGGCAATCTCCATGGGCATTCAACGCCTAGAGGTGCGCGGGGATTCAAACCTCGCAATATCCCAAATAAACGGAGACTTTGACGCCAAAGATCCGAAAATGGCAGCATATCGCAACACTGTCCTAAAAATGTCAGCCCGGTTTGAAGGACTTGAATTCCATCACGTAGCCCGGGATAATAACCAAGAAGCCGACGTACTGGCACGCATCGGCGCAAAACGCGATGCTGTCCCTCCTAACATCTTCTTGGAACGGCTCTTCAAGCCATCCGTACTATGGGAAGAGGAGTCCAGAAATAACAAACCGAAACAAGCCGCACCAACCGGCGATTCAGCCGATGACATGACATGTCACGACCGATTTTCCAATAAAAATATTTATTGAGAAACCAATCTTTTGAGTCCAGTATGAGAGAAATCCTCCTCACTGGTAGACAAATTCTTGATACAATAAGCCAGTAGCATAGGATATATTACAGGGTTGAGCTAGGGCTGCTCAACAAATTATTACAAGCGCGCCAATAATTATACATAATGGCGGATATAACAAAATGGTGTGGTGGCATACTACTGACTCGAGGATAAAGTGATGGTGGAATAACACAGTGGGGAGTGTGATAACACGACTCTCAAACTGGCATCTCATCGAGCGTCGAGGTGAGGCTCGATAAATTTATTCGGGTTGCGGAAGCGGATATAAAACAGTGACCAAATCCAGGGTCGCACGAGACTGACTGGGATTCCTCTAGGCGTCGGACTCGCTATCGAACTCTTCATCCATGAGATCGCCTTCGTCAGCATCTGGCCAAATCAACAAGCCAGTGAGTACTTTGAAAGTACTCGCAAGACAGTTCGGACGTAAGATATAACAAATGCATGCATGAATGCGTCATCATTAATTCACCAATGTACATTTAAAGTATTAGCAGGCAAGGTAAGCAAAGAGGGAATCGGCAGTAGTCCACCTGAAATCCCGACAGAAATATAAATGGAAACCGATCGGGTGTCTGAAGCGACGCCTCGAAAGGTGAACAAATAAATAAAGGAGAAAATCATGCCACAGTCGGGCGTCTTAGCGACACCACATAAAGGGCTTTAAAAGAAATGCCACAGTCGGACGTCGGGGCGACATCACAGAAAGGGCTTTAAAAGAAATGCCACAGTCGGACGTCGGGGCGACATCACAGGGAGGGCTTTGAAAGAAATGCCACAGTCGGACGTCGGGGCGACATCA
>NC_041393.1:168815951-168825861 GCF_002162155.2 Triticum dicoccoides
CGGACGTCGGGGCCACATCACAGAAAGGGCTTTAAAAGAAATGCCACAGTCGGACGTCGGGGCGACATCACAGAAAGGGCTTTAAAAGAAATGCCTCCGTCGGACGTCGGGGCGACATCACAGAAAGGGCTTTAAAAGAAATGCCACAATCGGACGTCGGGGCGACATCACAGAAAGGGCTTTATTCACAAGTAAATAATACTCATAATAAATATTCAATTCATGATAATAAACAGGTTAGTCCACCCACAGGAATAACATTTAACCGGACTTAGCACTCATGGGATTCACCGGAGTCTCTGTCATCAAACTGATACTGTTAGGACAAGATAATACGAATTTGGACATGGAATAGATGATTCAAGGAATGTATGACTCTGCAGAGTTTGTACAAAAAATTTCCCACAGCCAACGGATTTCCGTAGTCACGAAGGACTAGTTCCGTTTACGGTTTTTGGAAGAAAACACAGCTATCCAGTACACACCCAACCTACCTCTCGATGCCAGGACTCACCCTAGACATCATCCAAGAAAAACTTTTGAGACGGGGAGATCACAATCTCGAATAGCATGGGATCAAATTTATATACGCCCGCTCTAAGGGGTGCCCCCCTCTCGGTCCCAACCGGAAACACCCATGCCCCCTGACTGGATGACTGGCTTTAATCCAGGGCCATGGAACCATCATCCCTGCCTCTCCTTTTGGTGTGTATCAAGAAAGCGGTTTGCAACTTACTAAACCATATTCCTTGCGGAAAACATGTGGTAGTACAGGGAAGGAAATGAGAGGAGCTGGACCGATACGGTTTGACACTGAAGTCATATAGTCTGGCATAAGACTGGCATGCTACGACACTGCCATCTTACCCATCCTCATGCCAACACATGGCCATTCATACTACATCCATCCACTTATGGATCATCGAACTTACCTACCTCAACATTGCATAAAATAACGTTCATCGATATGCTCATCAACATGCCATGAAACTAACTAAATGCAAAACATGCCAAGACACTCATCATATCAAAAGTTCAAACATGCTTGCCTTGTTCAGAGTAGTCGGAGCCTAGCTCGGTGAAGTTCGCGGCTCCGTCACCTCCTTCGGTATCTACGGTATAAAGAAAATATATGCGCTATCGTAAATACCAAGGGGTGCACAAAAAGTATTCCAAATATTTTTCAAATAAATCTGATAAAAAACTAGACAAACTTTTAAAGAGAAAAGAAAAAGAATCAATCAAAAATACCTTTCTGTTTAAAAGTTATAAGGGTTTTAATCCAAAGACTCATCTGTAATGAAACAGAAAGTTTCCAGGGGCTAGTTTATAAAAACAGAAAACGCTTCGGCAGAAACTACGCCAGCCCAAAGGGAAAGCGCATTTGGCAGAAGGCATTTTCAGAAAACGCTTCGTTTAGAAAGGACAGAGAGGCTGACAGCGGGTCCCACTTGTCATGTTTAAACTTTCAAATGGGAGGGACGAGGCTCGTCGGCGCCCGAGGGCTGCGGTGGTCGCCGGCGGCGATCCACGGCGAGGTAAAGGGATCGGAGGTTACCAACATGCTCACCGTGTCCTTCCGCAACGGTGGGTGGTGGTGTTGGTCGCCGGGGAGCACCACGTCGACGGCGGTCTCAACTCTGGCGGACGGTGGTTTGGGCATGGATGGAGCTCGTCGGAGAGGACTGCAAAGGCCAAATTGATGAGGGGGTTAGAGTACTGGGTGTGAGAGAGGGCTACGGATGAGGTTTGGGCGCCGGAGATGGCCTCACCGGAGTGAATCAAGCTGGAGGCCGAGGCGGAGCAAGGCGGCCGGAGTTGGGGAAGGAGACCTCCTCGAGGTCCTCCTGGTGGCTTGGCAGGGTCCTGGGGAGGTGCAGTGAAGGTGCGTGCTCGAGGGCGAGCTCGGGTTCCTTTTTATAGGGGATTCGAGGCGGTGGCCGAGAACGGGGTTCTCCGGCGAAGCTTACGGTGGCGCAGGGCATTGGTCGGGGAGGATTAGGGGTCGAGCGCCGTCGTGGGGGTTCAATGGGTCCGTTTAGGTGCTAAACTGGCCAGGGTTTGGGTGTTTGGGTCGAGATCGACGGAACGCGGGTGGCGCGGCCCGTCGGCGGCAGGGAGCACGTTCCGTGCTTGCCGGGCCACGGTGATGGTGCCACGGGCGTGCGCTGGCATGCATGAGGCCACGCGGAGAGCCAGGGGGCTTTGGGCGGCGCTAAACGGCGTTCTGCCGTGGTGTGCCTTCTGTCGGCCGCCATGGGAGGTCCCGACGCCGCAGAAGACGCCGGCGAGGGCGGGCCAGCGCGCCACTGACGCCAGGAAGGTTCCACGCACGCGTGTGAAGCTCCGGACAAGAGGGAGGGGCTGCGAGCATCGAGCCAAGCGCACTGTGAGCTTGTGACTGAACTCTGAAGAAAACGACACTGTAAAACTGAATTTTATTGAACTTTACTGAAAATGCAAAGAACAGTGCAGCTCAGGTGTTCGACAGAATATTTTTGGCATCTAGGGATTTTTCCTTGAGCTAAAACTTGGTGGAGTGGCTACTCATTGCTCTAGTAGGCTGCATGATTTTTGGTGGAATTTTTGGAGAAGTGTGGATATGAATTTCATCAAATTTGTCAAATCTGGTCCAAACTTGCAGTGAGTGAAATTTGAAATATTTGAAAAGAAGAAGAGTGGATCAAGATGGTTCTAGGTTGTGGGTACTAAAGACAATCCAGGGAAGTTGGTTTGGGATAAAAACTCAAAGGCAAAGTGGTACTTGCTTTGAAAATCACTTAGGCTCAAAATAATTGGCAGAAATGTTTTGGGACATAAAATAATTGAAATAAAATCCAAAACTTGTTTGGACTTGTTGAGACAGAGGATTTAAATTGCTCAAAGGTGGAGGGAGGGGTTTTGAGAAGATTTACTATAGGAGACATGGTAAAACCATGGGTGGTTTCAAAAAGAAAGAAGTCCCAAAACTCCTAGGGTTTCTTTTTTTAAATGAAAATAAATAAGTTTGAGAGGGTAACAACCAGAAGGAAAAGCTTCCAAAAATTCAACACCAAATTTGAACGGGAAAATAAAATCCTTGCCAAAGGAAAGGAAGTTTTTAAGAGGAAGGATTTCTGGAAAAGAAATTTTAAATGCCCTCTTTTAAAATCCAACAAAGTTTTTGATGAAAACCAAATTAAAATTTTGGAGTGTCACAACACCTACCCCCTTAGGAAAAATCTCGTCCCCGAGATTTCAGCTGATCCTTAAATAAGTGTGGATGCTCTATCCGTAGAAAATCCTCTCTTTCCCAAGTTGCTTCACTATCGGTGTGATTGCTCCACTGGACTTTGAAAAACTTGATGGTCTTCTGTCGGGTCCTCCTTTCAGACTCCTCTAATATTCTTACGGGACGTTCCCGATAAGTGAGGTCTGGCTGCACGTCAATGTTTTCATGGGATACTTGTTTCTCTAGGTTGCTTACGCACTTCCTCAATTGCGAGACATGGAACACGTCGTGGACATCGGATAATTCCTCGGGTAAGTCTAGCTGGTAGGCTACCGTGCCTCTTCGTGCCCTTATACAGAAAGGTCCGATGAATCTTGGTGCTAGCTTCCCTTTAATCTTGAATCGTTGCAATCCTCTCATAGGGGATACTCTCAGGTATACGAACTCACCGGGTTCGAAGCTGACCCTACGATGTTTCTGATCATAATAACTCTTCTGTCGACTTTGAGCGGTCTTAAGTCGGTCTCTGATTAGCTTGACCTTTTCCTCGGCTTCTCTGAGCATGTCTGGTCCGAAGATGCGGCTGTCTCCGGTCTCTGACCAATTTAACGGGGTACGACATCTTCGTCCGTATAAAGCCTCAAATGGTGCCATTTGTAGGCTGGCCTGGTAGCTATTGTTGTACGCGAACTCGGCGTATGGCAGGCTTTCTTCCCAACTAGTTCCATATGTGAGGACACATGCTCTCAGCATGTCTTCTAAAACCTGGTTTACGCGTTCTGTTTGTCCATCAGTCTGTGGATGGTATGCGGTACTGAAGGCTAGTTGGGTTCCCAGAGCCTGTTGTAAATGCTCCCAAAATCTTGAGACGAACTGAGTGCCTCTGTCGGATATTATAGTCTTCGGGACACCATGCAGACAAACTATGCGGGAAAGATAAATCCTGGCAAGCCTCTGAGTGGTGTGGGTCGTCTTTATTGGAATAAAGTGTGCCACTTTGGTTAACCTGTCAGTGATGACCCATATGGCATCATTCCCGTGTCGTGACCGAGGTAGTCCGACAATGAAATCCATCCCTATTTCATCCCATTTCCACTCAGGTATTTTGTTCGGTTGCAGTAGTCCGGCTGGTCTCTGATGCTCAGCTTTTATGCGTTGACATGAGTCGCAACATGCAATGAAGGTGGCTATGTCCCTCTTCATACCGTGCCACCAAAATCTTTCCTGAATATCTATATACATTTTGGTTCCTCCAGGGTGGATCAAGTACGGGGCGGTGTGGGCTTCAGCTAAAATTTGTTGTTTAAGGTCTTCTATGTTTGGCACGTAGAGCCTTTCTCTGTACCATAATATTCCTTCATTGTCTATGACGAATTCCGAGGCCTTGCCCATACTCAACTTTCTTTTGATGCCTTCGATGCTGGTGGGACCGGGCTGAGCTCCTTTAATTTTCCCCACAAGGTCGGGTTGTATTTCCAATTTTGATATGGTGCCTTCTGCTACCATTATCAAGTTGAGCTTGGCAAATTCTTGTTGGAATTCGGGCCTCAAGCTGTGCAGATTGTTTTCGTCGGAGCTGGGGTTCCGACTAAGAGCATCGGCCACTACATTTGCTTTTCCTGGATGGTAATGGATACCAACATCATAATCCTTTACCAATTCCAACCAGCGTCGTTGTCGTAAATTTAGTTCTGGCTGCGTGAAAATATATTTGAGACTTTTGTGATCCGTATATATTTCACATCGATTCCCAAGTAAGAAATGCCTCCATTCCTTGAGTGCATGAATAACTGCTGCCATTTCTAAGTCATGAGTGGGATAATTTTCCTCATGCTTGCGAAGTTGCCTTGAAGCGTAGGCGACAACCTTGCCTTCCTGCATCAACACGCATTCGAGACCCTTTCTGGACGTGTCACAATATACTTCAAAATTCTTGTGTATGTCGGGTACAATTAATACCGGTGTTGTTGTTAATTTCCGCTTTAGTTCTTGGAAACTTTTCTTGCAGGCTTCTGTCCATTCAAACTTCTTATCTTTCTTGAGTAACTGCGTCATAGGCTTGGCTATGGTGGAGAATCCTTCAATAAATCTGCGGTAATATCCTGCCATTCCCAAGAAACTCCGTATGTCCGTTACACTGGCTGGTGACTTCCAGCCAAGTACGGCCTTGACTTTCTCTGGGTCCACTGCGATACCGTCTTGGGTCAGTACATGGCCTAGAAAGCCTACTTGTCTTAGCCAAAATTCGCACTTGCTGAACTTGGCATACAATTGGTGTTTTCTGAGCTCTCCTAGCACAATCCTGAGATGTTCTGCGTGCTCTTCTGGTGTCTTGGAGTATACCAGAATATCATCGATGAATACCACGACGAACTTGTCCATAAACTTCATAAATACTTTGTTCATGAGGTGAACAAAATATGCGGGGGCGTTCGTTAACCCAAAAGGCATAACTGTGAACTCATATAGTCCATATCTGGAGGTGAAGGCTGTTTTGGGGATATCTTCTGTTCGCACTTTTAATTGATGGTATCCTGACCTTAAGTCAATCTTTGAGAATACCTTGGCCTGAGCGAGCTGATCAAATAAATCATTTATTCGTGGCATCGGGTATTTGTTCTTGACTGTGACCATGTTAAGTGCTCGGTAGTCTATGCACAACCTTAGTGTTCCATCCTTCTTTTTGGCAAATAGAATTGGTGATCCCCAAGGTGAGGAGCTGGCTCGAATGTATCCTTTGTCTAGCAATTCCTTTATTTGTTTCTTCAACTCAACTAATTCGGATGGTGCCATTCGGTACGGTTTCTTGTATATGGGGGTGGTTCCTGGTGCGAGCTCAATGCTGAATTCTATCTCTCGGTCTGGTGGCATGCCTGGTAGCTCTTCAGGGAATACGTCTGGAAATTCACACACTACTGGAACCTTGTTTAGCTCAGAAACGTCCACCTTATTCAATCTCGGTTGCCGGGGTATCTTTCCCTCCTTGGCTGACACTCTTATTGTCTCCCCTTGGTGGTGTGTGAGAATTACGGTCCTGTTGAAACAGTCGATAAAACCCTTGTTGGTGGTTAGCCAGTCCATCCCTAGGATGACATCCAGTCCTTTATTTTCCAACACAATAATATTTGCGTGAAACTCCAATCCTTCGAACTCAATGACCACATTCTGACAGTAATTCTGAGTAACTTGCTGAATCCCAGGGGACTTGATGACCATGGATTTCTCCAAAGGAAGCATTGAAAAATTATTTTGCAAAGCAAAACTTTTCGAAATGAAAGAGTGAGAAGCTCCAGAATCAAACAAAACCATTGCAGGTATTGTGTTGACAGGAAACGTACCGAGTACGATATCCGGAGCATTTTGTGCCTCCTCTTTGGTTACGTGGTTCAGATGACCCTTCCTGTGGTTATTGTTGGGATTGAAATTGTTTCGCTTGGGCGCTGAATTATTGCCGCCGTTGTTCGGCTTTGGGGTTGAGTTCCTAGGCTTGGGACACTGCTTGGCATAGTGTCCTTCCTCTCCACAGGCGTAACAAGTAACGCCGGGGCGATATGTGAACTCCTTGTCCCTTGCATGAAAATTCTTGATTGGGCGTGAGACATCGGATGAGGATTTGTGTGTCCCACCCTTTTGAAAATCTGTCTTGCTTCGGTGATTGCGAGCATGGTTAGTCTGGTCCCTTTTTCGCTTGCAGATCTCTTCCAGACTGCGTCTCTCATTTTCCAGAGTAATGGCTTTGTCCACCAGTGTTTTAAAATCAGGAAAAGTGTGCACGACCAGTTGGCATTTAAGCGCGGGCGCCAGACCGTCAAGGAATTTCTCCATCTTCTTGATTTCAGTCATACGCTCTTCATTGGCGTAGCGGGACAATAGAGTAAATTGACTGTTGTAATCTGACACTGTCATGTTCCTTTGTTTGAGGTCATCGAACTCTCTCTTCTTGATTTTCATAATACTCTTAGGAATGTGTGCACCATGGAAACCTTCCTTGAAATCATCCAAGGTTATGTCATTTTCGTTGGGATGCATGTGCAGAAAATTCTCCCACCACGATGCGGCTGCTCCTGTGAGATAGTGCGGAGCATACAATACTTTTTCGGGGTCTGAACATTTTGCAATAATTAATTTCCTCTCCATATCTCGAAGCCAGTCCTCGGCTTCAAGAGGTTTGTCAGTGTGAGAAAATGTTTGGGGACGTGTCTTCTGAAGCTCAGATAACTTGGATTGCTGCTGATACTGTCCATGGTGATTCCCCATGTTGATGACTTGGTTCATCATTTCATGATGTTGTTGCTGACTCTGTTCATAAAGGCGGCACATTTGGGAAAGTGCCGTTTCACTGTTCTGTTGACTCGACTGCCCTTGTGTGAAATTGTTGCCTGGTTGAGTGTCATAATCTTCCTCTGGCGGAGTAGGCATGGAGCGAGTCCAAGGACGAGACATTTTTCACTCTGGGGATATATTTTGTAAAACTCATAAGAAAAGCGAAGATGGTCACAAAAACAAATCCAAAATTGCACAAGGATGGCAAATAATTTAAATGACCAAGATCACTTAAGAAAACAAATCGAATTGCGCACGGGGAAGGACTGCTCATTACATATCTTACACGCAGGCGATAATTATACAATACATCACTCAGGATATGCGTACATAATCCTGACATGTTATTTAGGCTAGTGCACTTCTCCAGTTCCTACATGATGCGCAAACAGGCTACTCCTCACAACCTATGTACATATCTTACAAAGCGGTACATCGCATGACGGGCAAGCGCACTCAGCCGGAAATGTTGACGATCTCCTTGGCCCTGCCAAGGGCGAGGAGTAGTGAGGTTGGGAACTCGACTTCCTCCTCACTAATAGGCTCCAGACGTGAAGAGCTGTGTCGGGTAGATGGAGCGGGTGCCAGGGGCGGAGCAACACGAATAGGAGTAGGCACAACGGGTGGTGCAGTCCGCACTAGAGTGGGCGCAATGGCCTGGTTGAACTCTTCGGTGGTAGGCAGGCGACGAGTAGGTGCATAAGATGCTGATGACGAGACAAAAGTCAATGGCGGTGCGGCGGGCAGGAGCTCCCTCCTGTTGGCCGCACAGCCATGGACTGAGTCCATGCGGGCAGCTACGAAGTTGTCCACCAGGTTGTCGAAGGCTGCCTCCAGAGCCCGGAGATACTCAATAAGCATCTCAAAAGCCTCATCTCGTTCTCCTCTGGGGCAGCAGGATGCGTAGTGACAGGTGTAAGGCACATGGCATGGAAGATAGCGGTAGCGACGAGTCTTCATCGCGGGAAGGACATCCCTGAGGCGAGCTATCGCCTCACGGGCTGCCATCTGCATAGCATGCCTCTCCGTAGTCATGGCTCTTCCCACGAACCGGAAGTGGCGTAACTCACCACGCCCTCCCCTGAACTGCACCGTGGCCTGGTGCATGGTCAGACTGTCGTTGACCTTGTGCTGGTAGAGTGTGAAGACTGGGCGCACAGACGGCCCCATCGCGACCTGAACGATGAAGGAGAGAAGCTTGACGAACCCATCAGGCACGTTGGCGAAGGTCTGAGACTCGCAGCTGTTGTCGGTCATCTACAAAGGTAAGCAAAAATCTTGAATGGTCAGATCAGAAATTTATGCTGACAGTCAGAAAATGACTACAATTGCAAAAATATAAATTAGCTCTATCATGCTAATAACCAATTAGCGATCGCACCTAGTGGCTTCCTACAGTCAGCCTAGCTCTGGTACCAAGCTTGTCACGACCGGTTTTCCAATAAAAATATTTATTGAGAAACCAATCTTTTGAGTCCAGTATGAGAGAAATCCTCCTCACTGGTAGACAAATTCTTGATACAATAAGCCAGTAGCATAGGATATATTACAGGGTTGAGCTAGGGCTGCTCAACAAATTATTACAAGTGCGCCAATAATTATACATAATGGCGGATATAACACAATGGTGTGGTGGCATACTACTGACTCGAGGATAAAGTGATGGTGGAATAACACAGTGGGGAGTGTGATAACACGACTCTCAAACTGGCATCTCATCGAGCGTCGAGGTGAGGCTCGATAAATTTATTCGGGTTGCGGAAGCGGATATAAAACAGTGACCAAATCCAGGGTCGCACGAGACTGACTGGGATTCCTCTAGGCATCGGACTCGCTATCGAACTCTTCATCCATGAGATCGCCTTCGTTAGCATCTGGCCAAATCAACAAGCCAGTGAGTACTTTGAAAGTACTCGCAAGACAGTTCGGACGTAAGATATAACAAATGCATGCATGAATGTGTCATGATTAATTCACCAATGTACATTTAAAGTATTAGCAGGCAAGGTAAGCAAAGAGGGAATCGGCGGTAGTCCACCTGAAATACCTACAGAAATACAAATGGAAACTGATCGGGTGTCTGAAGCGACGCCTCGAAAGGTGAACAAATAAATAAAGGAGAAAATCATGCCACAGTCAGGCGTCTTAGCGACACCACATAAAGGGCTTTAAAAGAAATGCCACAGTCGGACGTCGAGGCGACATCACAGAAAGGGCTTTAAAAGAAATGCCACAGTCGGACGTCGGGGCGACATCACAGAGAGGGCTTTGAAAGAAATGCCACAGTCGGACGTCGGGGCGACATCACAGAAAGGGCTTTAAAAGAAATGCCACAGTCGGACATCGGGGTGACATCACAGAAAGGGCTTTAAAAGA
>NC_041393.1:168826250-168866481 GCF_002162155.2 Triticum dicoccoides
ACAGTCGGACGTCGGGGCGACATCACTGAAAGGGCTTTAAAAGAAATGCCTCCGTCGGACGTCGGGGCGACATCACAGAAAGGGCTTTAAAAGAAATGCCACAGTCGGACATCGGGGCGACATCACAGAAAGGGCTTTATTCACAAGTAAATAATACTCATAATAAATATTCAATTCATGATAATAAACAGGTTAGTCCACCCACAGGAATAACATTTAACCGGACTTAGCACTCATGGGATTCACCGGAGTCTCTGTCATCAAACTGATACTGTTAGGACAAGATAATACGAATTTGGACATGGAATAGATGATTCAAGGAATGTATGACTCTGCAGAGTTTGTACAAAAAATTTCCCACAGCCAACGGATTTCCGTAGTCACGAAGGACTAGTTCCGTTTAGAGTTTTTCGGAAGAAAACACAGCTATCCAGTACACACCCATCCTACCTCTCGATGCCAGGACTCACCCTAGACATCGTCCAAGAAAAACTTTTGAGATGGGTAGATCACAATCTCGAATAGCATGGGATCAAATTTATATACGCGCGCTCTAAGGGGTACCCCCCTCTCGGTCCCAACCGGAAACACCCATGCCCCCTGACCGGATGACTGGCTTTAATCCAGGGCCATGGAACCATCATCCCGGCCTCTCCTTTTGGTGTGTACCAGGAAAGCGGTTTGCAACTTACTAAACCATATTCCTTGCAGAAAACATGTGGTTGTACAGGGAAGGAAATGAGAGGAACTGGACCGATACGGTTTGACACTGAAGTCATATAGTCTGGCATAAGACTGGCATGCTACGACACTGCCATCTTACCCATCCTCATGCCAACACATGGCCATTCATACTCACATCCATCCACTTATGGATCATCGAACTTACTTACCTTAACATTGCATAAAATAACGTTCATCGATATGCTCATCAACATGCCATGAAACTAACTAAATGCAAAACATGCCAAGACACTCATCATATCAAAAGTTCAAACATGCTTGCCTGGTTCAGAGTAGTCGGAGCCTAGCTCGGTGAAGTTCACGGCTCCGTCACCTCCTTCGGTATCTACGGTATAAACAAAATATATGCGCTATCGTAAATACCAAGGGGTGCACAAAAAGTATTCCAAATATTTTTCAAATAAATCTGATAAAAAACTAGACAAAATTTTAAAGAGAACAGAAAAAGAATCAATCAAAAATACCTTTCTTTTTAAAAGTTATAAGGGTTTTAATCCAGGGACTCATCTGTAATGAAACAGAAAGTTTCCAGGGGCTAGTTTATAAAAACAGAAAACGCTTCGGCAGAAACTACGCCAGCCCAAAGGGAAAGCGCATTTGGCAGAAGGCGTTTTCAGAAAACGCTTCGTTTAGAAAGGACAGAGAGGCTGACAGCGGGTCCCACTTGTCATGTTTAAACTTTCAAATAGGAGGGACGAGGCTCGTCGGCGCCCGAGGGCTGCGGTGGTCGCCGGCGGCGATCCACGGCGAGGTAAGGGGATCGGAGGTTACCAACGTGCTCACCGTGTCCTTCCGCAATGGTGGGTGGTGGTGTTGGTCGCAGGGGAGCACCACATCGACGGCGGTCTCAACTCCGGCGGACGGTGGTTCGGGCGTGGATGGAGCTCGTCGGAGAGGACTACAAAGGCCAAATTGATGAGGGGGTTAGAGTACTGGGTGTGAGAGAGGGCTACGGACGAGGTTTGGGCGCCGGAGATGGCCTCACCGGAGTGAATCAAGCTGGAGGCCGAGGCGGAGCAAGGCGGCCGGAGTTGGGGAAGGAGACCTCCTCGAGGTCCTCCTGGTGGCTTGGCAGGGTCCTGGGGAGGTGCAGTGAAGGTGCGTGCTCGAGGGCGAGCTCGGGTTCCTTTTTATAGGTGATTCGAGGCGGTGGCCGAGAATGGGGTTCTCCGACGAAGCTTACGGCGGCGCAGGGCATTGGTCGGGGAGGATTAGGGGTCGAGCGCCGTCGTGGGGGTTCAATGGGTCTGTTTAGGTGCTAAACTGGCCGGGGTTTGGGTGTTTGGGTCGAGCTCGACGGAACAGGGGTGGCGTGGCCCGTCGGCGGCAGGGAGCACGTTCCGTGCTTGCCGGGCCACGGTGATGGTGCCACGGGCGTGCGCTGGCATGCATGAGGCCACGCGGAGAGCCAGGGGGCTTTGGGCGGCGCTGAATGGCGTTCTGCCATGGTGTGCCTTCTGTCGGCCGCCATGGGAGGTCCCGACGCCGCAGAAGACGCCGGCGAGGGCGGGCCAGCGCGCCATCGACGCCAGGAAGGCTCCACGCACGCGTGTGAAGCTCCGGACAAGAGGGAGGGGCTGCGAGCATCGAGCCAAGCGCACTGTGAGCTTGTGACTGAACTCTGAAGAAAACGACACTGTAAAACTGAATTTTACTGAACTTTACTGAAAATGCAAAGAACGGTGTAGCTCAGGTGTTCGACAGAATGTTTTTGGCATCTAGGGATTTTTCCTTGAGCTAAAACTTGGTGGAGTGGCTACTCATTGCTCCAGTAGGCTGCATGATTTTTGGTGGAATTTTTGGAGAAGTGTGGATATGAATTTCATCAAATTTGTCAAATCTGGTCCAAACTTGCAGTGAGTGAAATTTGAAATATTTGAAAAGAAGAAGAGTGGATCAAGATGGTTCTAGGTTGTGGGTACTAAAGACAATCCAGGGAAGTTTGTTTGGGATAAAAACTCAAAGGCAAAGTGGTACTTGCTTTGAAAATCACTTAGGCTCAAAATAATTGGCAGAAATGTTTTGGGAGATAAAATAATTGAAATAAAATCCAAAACTTGTTTGGACTTGTTGAGACAGAGGATTTAAATTGCTCAAAGGTGGAGGGAGGGGTTTTGAGAAGATTTACTATAGGAGACATGGTAAAACCATGGGTGGTTTCAAAAAGAAAGAAGTCCCAAAACTCCTAGGGTTTATTTTTTTTAAATGAAAATAAATAAGTTTGAGAGGGTAACAACCAGAAGGAAAAGCTTCCAAAAATTCAACACCAAATTTGAAAGGGAAAATAAAATCCTTGCCAAAGGAAAGGAAGTTTTTAAGAGGAAGGATTTCTAGAAAAGAAATTTTAAATGCCCTCTTTTAAAATCCAACAAAGTTTTTGATGAAAACCAAATTAAAATTTTGGAGTGTCACATGACACCTTCAGCCCACGACATAATGGCAGTAACTGCCCCGTGGACAGAACCATTCCTCGCCTACTTGCTTAGGCAGGAACTCCCCGAAGACCATAATGAGGCCCGCTGCGTAGTCCGGCGATCTAAAGCCTACAAGGTCCATGAGGGAGAACTCTATAAGAAAAGCACAACCGGAGTCCTTCAAAGGTGTATCTCCGAAGAGGAAGGGCGAGACCTTCTGGCTGAAATTCACGCCGGACTAGGCGGACACCACGCCGCAGCCCGGGCCCTTGTAGGAAAGGCATTCCGTACAGGATTTTATTGGCTGACGGCCCGGGCAGATGCTCAGTACTTAGTCCAAAGATGCGTCGGTTGTCAGCTCTTTGCTAATCAGAGCCATATGCCACCCACCGCCCTCAAAACTATACCCATTACCTGGCCGTTCGCGGTCTGGGGGCTTGACATGGTTGGACCACTTAAAGGGGGAACCCACAAGCAAAGATACCTATTGGTCATGGTGGATAAATTCACCAAATGGATAGAGGCCAAGCCAGTTAAAACGGCAGAGTCCGGACCAGTGATAGACTTCATATCCGGGGTAGTACACCGTTACGGTGTCCCCCCCAGCATCATCACCGATAACGGCACGAACTTAACGCCCGACAAGGTTAAATCATGGTGCAAAAATATGGGCATCAAGCTCGATTACGCTTCAGTCTATCACCCTCAAACCAACGGTCAAGTGGAACGAGCAAATGGTCTAATAATGAGGGGCATCAAACCTAGACTAGTGCAGTCCCTTACGAAATCTGACACGCACTGGGTAGAGGAGCTCGACTCCGTACTCTGGGGGCTGCGGACAACGCCTAACCGTACTACCGGATTCACACCATTTTTTATGGTATACGACGCAGAAGCAGTTTTGCCCTGCGACATCATTCATGACTCACCTCGAGTGCGCATGTACGAAGAAAGAGAAGCCGAGTTGGATCGGCGGGACAACTTGGATGCATCGGAGGAGGAACGCGACGTTGCCAAGGCTCGTTCCGCATTTTATCGGCAATAGGCTTGAAGATACCAAAGCAGAGAAGTACGGGCCAAGACTTACAATGTTGGCGAACTAGTTCTACGCCTGTCGGACAAGAAAAAGGACAAGCTCAAGCCCAAATGGGAAGGCCCCTTCATCATCGATCAAGTCCTGACCGGTGGAGCGTACCGTCTAAGAAATGCATCAGATAACCGACTCGAGCCGAACCCATGGAATGCAGCCCGCCTCTGAAGATTCTATGCCTAGCGCCGGACTAAGAGTTTGTCCCTTTCCCCTCATCCAATTTTTTTTTACTTCAGCTGCCTTTTGTTTATCTTTTTCTTCTCAACCCTACTCATCAAAGCCTTAAAGGGCCTACTTGCGCAACGTTCGCGCGCAATTGATGTGCTATCCGCACTCATTATACCTGGGGGCTTCTTTACCAGAAGCTTAATTATAAGGGCTTCATGCCCAGCACATGTGTCAAGCCTCCACATGTACCTTTTATTCACCATTATATGCATCGATATGACTTAAGTTTTGGCCAAGCTGGGTTACCTGGCTCCTGTGCTTACCCCTACGTTCCCGATTGTTCGGCTAGGAGGTAAAGGGAGCACCTCTTTGATTGTTACTGCCGGGTCAGCCGGATGTGTACCTCATACTGGGTGAAGCCAAAAGCTAGCGTTCTTAAGGGAGTATTTGGTCGGTGACTTAAAAGATGATTTTTTATCCACTTATTTATCTGCCCCCAGATGTTTTTCTGCTTTTTTCGCAGCCCGGACATGCACTTTAAGGCATGCCACCCCCAGAGGAAAGGAACCCTTAACGGAACTATTCTCCCTGGAAGATGTTTCTTACTACCCATGTAATATAACATAACTAGTTGGGCACTTGTCTGATAAAGCACTAATGACCCCTACGCCTGGTCTCCATGCATACCCCGGTTGTTTCATAACCGAGAAGGTATTCGGACACACTCCGGACTCTAGGGTCCCGAGGTCGAAGCGAAAAGGTCGGCAAAGACAAACGATCTACAATCCGGCTAGAAGGCATTTTATATGTCATTTTATAATACATTGTCAAATCGACTGATTGTATTCTTCCTCAATCCCGTCTAACAGGTTGTCTAATTTACAGTCCTGTTGGGAAAATTTAGCGGCCAGCTCTACTTGGCCGTATACTAAACTCACAGGGATCTCCTTCCCATCGGGCCCCACAGGTCCGACTTCGGCCATGTGGTTGGGATCCGCCTTCTTGTACCGCGTCTTTACCATGGCCCAGGCCTCACTAGCACCTTGGCGGAAGGCCGAAATCTTCCATAAATGGAAGCACTGCCGCACTCCCTGAAGCTTCTCCGCAAGCTCCCCAAGACCCTCGGGTAAGGAGAAGGCTGGCCATAAAGCCTGGATGACGCCGCTCATTGCCTGCCGAACTCGTTCGATCAGTTGCAACAATTCGGGAAGTTGATCACCCGTTGATACGGGCATCTCCTCCGCAGGGCGACCTGTGAGCATACCTGCAGACATATTCTGTCAAATTGACTTCCTCGCCGAACTCTTCTTTTCAAACGAGTTCGCTCAAGAACTTACTATAGATGCCGCGACGAAGCCGCTGATTCTCCTTAACGGAGCC
The DNA here is from genome assembly GCF_002162155.2 of Triticum dicoccoides. NCBI lineage: Eukaryota > Viridiplantae > Streptophyta > Magnoliopsida > Poales > Poaceae > Triticum > Triticum dicoccoides. Next base: position 168,832,047 of record NC_041393.1, read on the forward strand.
CGACAGCTCATCCCGAACGCCTTTCAGCTCTTCTCCAAGCTGGGCATGGGCATCCTGGAGCTTGTTCCTTTCATGCTGCACCTTATGCAGCACCCTCTCGCCAGCCTTTAGTTGGCGCAGAAGTTCTTGCCTGTCCGGATCTTGTCCGGCAGCACCTGCAACGTCATTTTTTAGACTTGCGCAAAGGCCAAACGCTACTTATCTTTCTAAAATAATGCGTTACCAGGAGAGGTCCCTGTGTTTCCTCCTGCGCCAGAGAGTGCGGCCTCAAGTTGGGCCTTGCACTCTTGCAGCTCCTGAGACAGTTGGGTATTCTTCTCGGTAAGATCCTATGTTTCATATGATCCTTAAATCAGTTAATATAACTACTTTAAGTCTCGGGGGCTACTGGCATATACAACTATTAAATTCTCTTACCCGTATGTCTTTTACATACTGCTCCGTGGCTCTGGTAAAACCATCTTGAGCAGCACGAAGGTGTGCGTCCCCCGCGTTAAAGGCATTCAACGCCTCGGGGGAGAAGCACGCGTCACAAAATACTGTCCGGCGGCGCCTATGATTCAGGGCACTCTCCACCTTAGGCTTGGTGGCGGATAGTCTGTCGGCATCCTCCATCGGAGGAATGTCTGGCTCGCGCCTTGTGCTCGCCTCCCCCTCTAGACCAGGTGCTAGAGCCTGGCTGGTAGAGGTCGGATTGGCAACCTCCACGCCCGCAGTCCGGCGGATGCTTTTTTCCCTACAAAAGTCATGAGCACTCAAACGCTTCCTAGGAACGTTGCTCTAAATAATGAATTGTGAGCTACACCTTTGCGGTGATGTTTCAGTCCGTGCTGCGCTCCTCTTCCGCCTACTGGTCTGGACTGGCCTTTGTTGGCCAGCCACCGCAGGCTCGGCTTCTCGCCCTAGGGGCGCCTCCTGCACAGCGCCATCGTATACGGTGGTCAGAAATAAGCAAGGAAGGAATGACGGTGTCAGGACTTCGGTCGCAATCACCTGGAAGTCGGATATAGTCCGGGGTAGTCGGCCCTGATGGCGACTAAAGCATTGTCCATGCTGAGCTGGTGGAACACCCCGTCTATTAGCTCCACCATTATGTCCGGATCCTCTTCGGAGGCCAGATCCAGGGATCTCTCTGGATCCTCGGGTTGCGGAGCTGGACTTAGCATGTCCTCCACGATCCGGCGCAGCTCCTGCGTCGAAAGAAGAACACAATATAAGAAACTTAAGTTTCAAAAAGAATGGGTCGGGAACGCAGAGTGTTCGCTTACCCAAGGCCGGGGATTATTCATGGAGAACCCATTTAACGGGTTCGTCCGAAGGAAATACTCCTTCTCCCCCTTATACAGGCCGGACAAGATCGTCACCAGATCTTCGACCGAATCCGGCCCTTTGCGGCCATGACGGGTGGCATCATCCTCCCCGTTGAAATCCCACATGGGGTGGCCCCTGTATTGTAGTGGCTGCACCCCCCACATAATGCATGTCGCCATGACTCCAATCATGGTCAACCCGGCATGGGCCAGTAACCTTATTCGGCCCATCAAATAATGGACGCTCTTGTCTTCCTCCAGTTGGGGGCTCCGCAGACACCAACTAAGGAGTTTCTTCAGAGGAGCATTGCTGAACTCCGGGAGGCCGATCCGAACAGGGTCCGGCAGCGGAGCGTCTTCTATATAAAACCATTCCGAAGGCCAGTCTTCGGACGCCTTCTTAGGGGTTCCGGATGGATATCCGGTCCCGGCAATGCGCCATATTTCGGCGCCGCCCACTTGATATATGGACCCCTCGTGAGAACGGGGTACAAGGCAGAACAACCTCTTCCACAGCGCGAAATGGGGCTCGACGCCCAAGAATAGCTCGCAAAGAGCTACATAACCCGCAATGTGCAGGATTGAGGCGGGCGTGAGGTGATGAAGCTGGAGTCCGTAGAACTCCAGGAGCCCGCGGAGGAATGGATGTACAGGAAATCCGAGCCCCCTTATCAGATAGGGGACGAAGCATACCCGCTGCCCTTTGTTGGGACTTGGGGTAACCTCTGCTTGCTTCCCACCTTTGTAGGTGGCCAGCCCGGCTCGAACCGGAACCATAAAGGCCGGAGGGAGATATCCCCCCGCTTGGAGCTTCACCAGCTCGTTGTGCGGAACAAAGCATCTCCTCCAATCTCCTGGCAAAGGGCTGGGAGCGCGAGAAGGGAGCCGCGTTGACGGTCCATGATGGAATGGATTCTTGGTCGAAAGCGCTCCGATGAGTATTTGCGGGAGGAAGATGGTGATTTGGATCTGGATTCTTGCCTCCCTTATAGGTAGATTATTCGCACAACTAGGGGGTAAAACATAAAAGACACCCTGGCTTTTCACATTCGTGCGACGCGTGGAAGAAGGCCGTTATTGGGCGTGGAAGCCAAGACGCGCAACATTGATGAGGAAGCCGGACACTGTTTGACAGGTACGTAGAACTTGAAGGAGAACCCGCCTTGCAACGCCGAAGACTACACACATGCTGGACTTATCGTCATTGAAGCCTGGTTCGGGGGCTACTGAGGGAGTCCCGGATTAGGGGGTGTCCGGATAGCTGGACTACCATCATCGGCCGAACTATCATCGGCGGACTATCATCATCGACCGGACTCCAAGACTATGAAGATACAAGATTGAAGACTTCGTCCCGTGTCCGGATGGGACTTTCCTTGGCGTGGAAGGCAAGCTTGGCGATACGGATACGTAGATCTCCTACCATTGTAACCGACTCTATGTAACCCTAGCCCTCTCCGGTGTCTATATAAACCGGATGGCTCTAGTCCGTAGGACACAACAACAACCATTACAATCATACCATAGGCTAGCTTCTAGGGTTTAGCCTCCTTGATCTCGTGGTGGATCCACTCTTGTAAACATCCATAATATCAATATCAATCAAGCAGGACGTAGGGTTTTACCTCCATCAAGAGGGCCCGAACCTGGGTAAAACATCATGTCCCTTGTCTCCTGTTACCATCCGCCTAGACGCACAGTTCGGGACCCCCTACCCGAGATCCACCGGTTTTGACACCGACAGGGACCCTACCAGAAACAACTCCTCATCGCTTGCCGGACCGCACCCTCCTGCCGGGCCTATGGTCCCTGCTAACGAGGAACATGCCCCGCAGCTGAGGAGGTGCCGCTAGTCCTTGTTGTCAAGCCCCAGGCTCCAACTTGGGCAAGGCACATAGTCCATTTGCTCCAAACCGGAGAACTTCCCAATAACCAAGATGAGGCCGAAATAGAAGCCCGGAGGGCTAGTATGTATCAGTTTGTCGATGACACTCTATACAGAAGGAGGCCCAACGGTGTGAAATTGAAGTGCATCTGCCGGGAAGAAGGAAAGGAACTAATGGCTGAAATACACAATGGAATGTGCGGCTCCCACATTGGATCAAGGGCATTTGTCAGAGTAAATGACCACGGGTAGCCCTATCTGCTCCCCATGACAGTTCAAGACGTCAGGGCCGGCTGCGCCCCTCAAGCATCAAAGATAAAGGTCCGCCTGCTTATGGCCAGCTGATCCAAGTGACCGGCTGCAGGAAGGCGGCAAGGCCCAAAGAGCGGCCCTAGAGTGGGCCGACTCCTAGCAGGCGGCCACCAGAACGGCCGACTCCTAGTAGGCGGCCCACCCTTGCACCCTCAAAGTTTGCACCCACATAACGACGACGAGACGGGGCATGGCTATAGTATAGCGGGCTGATACGTCCATTTTGCGTCATGCTTTTATATCGATATTTATTACATTATGGGCCGTTATTACACGTTATGTCACAATACTTATGGTTATTCTCTCTTATTTTACAAGGTTTACATGAAGAGGGAGAATGCCGGCAGCTGGGATTCTGGGATGGAAAAGGAGCAAATATTGGAAACCTATTCTGCACATCTCCAAAAGTCCTGAAACTCCACGAAAGTCATTTTTGGAATTAATGATAATTATTGAGCGAAAGAAGAACCAGAGGGGGGCCACACCCCATGGCCATGAGGGTGGGGGCGTGCCCCCTGCCTCGTGGGCCCCTGGTGGCCCTCCGGTGCCCATCTTCTACTATATGAAGTCTTTTACCCTGGAAAAAAAATCATAAGCAAGCTTACGGGATGAAACTCCGCCGCCACGAGGCGGAACCTTGGCGGAACCAATCTAGGGCTCCAACGGAGCTGTTCTGTCGGGGAAACTTCCCTCCGGGAGGGGGGAATCATCACCATCATCATCACCAATGATCCTTTCATTGGGAGGGGGTCAATCTCCATCAACATCCTCACCAGCACCATCTTCTCTCAAACCCTAGTTCATCTCTTGTATCCAATCTTTGTACCAAAACCTCAGATTGGTACCTGTGGTTGCTAGTACTATTGATTACTCCTTGTAGTTGATGCTAGTTGGTTTATTTGGTGGAAGATCATATGTTTAGATCCTTAATGCATATTAATACTCCTCTGATTATGAACATGAATATGCTTCGTGAGTAGTTATGTTTGTTCCTGAGGACATGGGCCATCTCCTGCAAAGGGATTGGCTAGCGGTTTCTCTATCATACCCGAAGGAATTTAAAAGTAAACATTTTCAGTAGGTTCAGTAGGTTGAGTAGTCTTGCTATTAGTAGTCATGTGAATTTGGTATTCGTTCGATATTTTGATGAGTTGTATGTTGTCTCTCCTCTAGTGGTGTTATGTGAACGTCGACTACATGACACTTCACCATTATTTGGGCCTAGAGGAAGGCATTGGGAAGCAATAAGTAGATGATGGGTTTCTAGAGTGACAGAAGCTTAAACCCTATTTTATGCGTTGCTTCGTAAGGGGCTGATTTGGATCCACTTGTTTCATGCTATGGTTAGGTTTACCTTAATACTTCTTTTCTAGTTGCGGATGCTTGCAATAGGGGTTAATCATAAGTGGGATACTTGTCCAAGAAAGTGCAGTACCCAAGCACCGATCCACCCATATATCAAATTATCAAAGTAACTAACGCGAATCATATGAGCGTGATGAAAACTAGCTTGATGATAATTCCCATGTGTCCTCGGGAGCGCTTTTCTCATTATAAGAACTTGTCCAGGCCTGTCCTTTGCCACCAAAAGGATTGGGCCGCCTTGCTGCACCTTATTTACTTTCATTGCTTGTTACCCGTTACAAATTATCCTATCACAAAACTATCTGTTACCTACAATTTCAGTGCTTGCAGAGAATACCTTACTAAAAACCTCTTGTCATTTCATTCTGCTCCTCGTTGGGTTCGACACTCTTACTTATCAAAAGGACTACGATAGATCCCCTATACTTGTGGGTCATCAAGACTCTTTTCTGGCGCCGTTGCCGGGGAGTGAAGCTCCTTTGGTGAGTGGAGCTTGGTAAGGAAACATTTATATAGTGTGCTATAATTTACTGTCACTTGTTACTATGGAAACTAATCCTTTGAGGGGCTTGTTCGGGGCATCTTCGCCCCGACCAGTAGAGGAAAGAATTGGTCCTCAACCTACTGAACCTACTGAAAATGTTTACTTTGAAATTCCTTCAGGTATGATAGAGAAACTGCTAGCTAATCCCTTTGCAGGAGATGGAACATTGCATCCCGATTTACACCTTATCTATGTGGATGAAGTTTGTGGATTATTTAAGCTTGCAGGTTTGCCCGATGATGTTGTTACAAAGAAGGTCTTCCCATTATCTTTGAAGGGAGATGCATTGACATGGTATAGGCTATGTGATGATACGAGATCTTGGGACTATAAACGATTGAAATTGGAATTTCACTAGAAGTTCTATCCTATGCATCTTGTTCATCGTGATCGTAATTATATATATAATCTTTGGCCTCACGAAGGAGAAAGCATCGCTCAAGCTTGGGGGAGGCTTAAGTCAATGTTATACTCATGCCCCAATCATGAGCTCTCAAGAGAAATGATTATTCAAAAATTTTATGCTCGTCTTTCTCTCAATGATCGCACCATGCTCGATACTTCTTGTGCTGGCTCTTATATGATGAAGACTATTGAATTCAAGTGGGATTTATTGGTAAGAATTAAATGCAACTCTGAAGATTGGGATTCCGATGATGGTAAGGAGTCAGGTATGACACCTAAGTTTGATTGTGTTAAATCTTTTATGGATACCGATGCTTTTCGTGGATTTAGCACTAAATATGGACTTGACTCCGAGATAATAGCTTCTTTCTGTGAATATTTGCTACTCATGTTGATCTCCCTAAGGAGAAGTGGTTTAAATATAATCCTCCCACTGAAGTAAAAGTAGTTCACCTGTTACAGTTGAAGAAAAGACTATCACTTATAATGATCCTATTGTTCCTACTACTTATGTTGAGAAACCACCTTTCCCTGTTAGGATAAAGGATCACGATAAAGCTTCAATTGTGGTTCGTAAGAGTAATACTAGAACATATACACCTCCTCAGCAAATTAAAGTTGAACCTAGTATTGCTATGGTTAAAGATCTCTTGGCGGATAATATTGATGGACATGTTATTTATTTTTGTGATGAAGCTGCTAATATTGCTAGAACCGATGCTAAGATACATAGACCTGTTGTAGGCATGCCTGTTATTTCTGTTAAAATAGGAGATCATTGTTATCATGGCTTATGTGATACGGGTGCTAGTGCTAGTGCAATACCTCTTTCCTTATATAAAGAAATTATGCATGATATTGCTCCTGCTGAAATAGAAGATATTGATGTTACAATTAAGCTTGCCAATAGAGATACTATTTCACCATTAGGGATTGTTACAGATGTTGATGTCTTATGTGGGAAAGTTAAATACCATGCTGATTTTCTTGTTCTTGCTCCCCACAAGATAGCTTTTGCTCCATTATATTTGGTAGACCCTTCTTGAATACTGTCAATGCTAGGATTGATTGTGAAAAGGATGTTGTTATGATTGGCATAGGGGATATGACACATGAGTTTAATTTTGCTAAATTTCATAGACAACCCCGTGATAAAGAATTGCCTAGTAAGGATGAAATTATTGGTCTTGCTTCTATTGTCGTGCCTCCTGCTGATCCTTTAGAACAATATTTGCTAGACCATGAAAATGATATGTTTATGAATAAAAGAAGGGAGATAGATGAAGTATTCTTTAAACAGGGTCCTATCTTCAAACACAACTTACCTGTTGAAATCCTAGGGGATCCTCCTCCACCTAAGGGTGATCCCGTGTTTGAGCTTAAACCTTTACCCGATACTCTTAAATATGCTTATCTTGATGAAAAGAAGATATATCCTGTTATTATTAGTGCTAATCTTTTAGAGCAGGAAGAGGAAAGATTATTTAAAACTCTGAAGAAGCACCATGCTGCTATTGGATATACTCTTGATGATCTTAAGGGCATTAATCCCACTCTATGCCAACACAAAATAAAATTGGACGAAGACGCCAATCCAGTTAGAGATCATCAACGACGGTTAAATCCTAAGATGAAAGAAGTGGTAAGAAAGGAAATACTAAAGCTCCTCGAGGCAGGTATAATTTATCCTGTTGCTGATAGTGAGTGGGTAAGTCATGTCCATTGTGTCCCTAAGAAGGGAGGTATTACTGCAGTCCCTATTGATAAAGATGAATTGATCCCACAAAGAATTATTACAGGTTATAGGATGGTAATTGATTTCCGTAAATTAAATAAGGCTACTAAGAAAGATCATTACCCTTTACCTTTTATTGATCAAATGCTAGAAAGACTATCCAAACATACACATTTCTACTTTCTAGATGGTTATTCTGGTTTCTCTCAAATACATGTATCAGCGGATGATCAAGCAAAGGCTACTTTTAATTGCCCTTTTGGTACTTTTGCTTATAGACGTATGCCTTTTGGTTTATGTAATGCACCTGCTACCTTTCAAAGATGCATGATGGCAATATTCTCTGACTTTTGTGAAAAGATTTGTGAGGTATTCATGGATGATTTCTCCGTTTATGGATCCTCTTTTGATGATTGCTTGAGCAACCTTGATCGAGTTTTGCAGAGATGCGAAGGTACTAGTCTTGTTTTGAATTAGGAGAAGTGCTACTTTATGGTTAATGAAGGCATTGTTTTCGGGCATAAATTTTTTGAAAGAGGTATTGAAGTTGATAAAGCTAAAGTTGATGTTATTGAAAAGATGCCCTGTCCCAAGGACATTAAAGGTATAAGAAGTTTCCTTGGTCATGCTGGTTTTTATAGGAGGTTCATTAAGGACTTTTCTAAAATCTCAAGGCCTCTGACTAATTTATTGCAAAAAGATATTCCTTTTATCTTAGATGATGATTGTGTAGAAGCATTTGAAATACTTAAGAAAGCTTTGATCACTGCACCTATTGTCCAACCACTTGACTGGAATTTACCCTCTGAAATTATGTGTGATGCTAGCGATTATGCTGTAGGTGTTGTTCTATGGAAAAGGGTTGATAAGAAATTAAATGTTATTCAATATGCTAGTAAAACTCTAGACACTGCCCAGAGAAATTATGCTACCACTGAAAAAGAATTCTTAGCAGCCGTATTTGCATGTGATAAGTTCAGACCTTATATTGTTGATTATAAAGTAACTATTCACTCTGATCATGCTGCTATTAAATATCTTATGGAAAAGAAAGATGCTAAACCTAGACTTATTAGATGGGTCCTCTTGCTCCGAGAATTTGATTTGCATATTATTGATAGAAAGGGAGCTTAGAACCCCGTTGCAGACAACTTGTCTAGGTTAGAGAATGTTCTTGATGACCCACTACCTATTGATGATAGCTTCCCTATTGAACAATTAGCTTTCATAAATGCTTCTCGTACTGCTCCATGGTATGTTGATTATGCTAATTACATTGTTGCTAATATCATACCACCTAGTTTCACATACCAGCAAAAGAAAAAGTTCTTTTATGATTTAAGGCATTACTTCTGGGATGACCCACACCTTTATAAAGGAGTAGATGGTGTTATTAGACGTTGTGTACCTGAGCATGAACAGGAAGAGATCCTATGCAAGTGTCACTCCAAAGCATATGGAGGACACCACGCTGTAGATAGAACTGCACATAAGGTATTGCAATCCGGTTTTTATTGGCCTACTCTTTTCAAAGATGCCATAAGTTTGTCTTGTCTTGTGATGAATGTCAAAGAATTGGTAATATTAGTAGACGTCAAGAAATGCCTATGAATTATTCCCTTGTTATTGAACCATTTCATGTTTGAGGCTTTGATTATATGGGACCGTTTCCTGCCTCTAATGGTTATACACATATTTTAGTTGCTGTTGATTATGTTACTAAGTGGGTAGAAGCTATTCCAACTAGTAGTGCTGATCATAACACCTCGATTAAGATGCTTAAAGAAGTTATTTTTCCGAGTTTTGGAGTCCCTAGATACTTAATGACTGATGGGGGTTCACATTTTATTCATGGTGCTTTTCGTAAAATGCTTGCTAAGTATGATGTTAATCATAGAATTGCATCTCCATATCACCCACAGTCTAGTGGTCAAGTAGAATTGAGTAATAGAGAGCTCAAATTAATTTTGCAAAAGACTGTTAATAGATCTAGAAAGAATTGGTCCAAGAAAATTGATGATGCATTATGGGCCTATAGAACTGCATATAAGAATCTTATGGGTATGTCTCCATATAAAATGGTTTATGGAAAAGCATGCCACTTACCTCTCGAACTAGAACATAAGGCATATTGGGCTATTAAAGAGCTCAATTATGATTTCAAACTTGCCGGTGAGAAGAGGTTATTTGACATTAGCTCACTTGATGAATGGAGAACCCAAGCCTATGAAAATGCCAAGCTGTTTAAAGAAAAAGTTAAAAGATGGCATGACAAAAGGATACAAAAGCGTGAGTTTAACGTAGGTGATTATGTGTTGCTATTCAACTCTCGTTTAAGATTTTTTGCAGGAAAACTTCTCTCTAAATGGGAAGGCCTTATGTTATCGAGGAGGTCTATCGTTCCGGTGCCATAAAAATCAACAACTTCGAAGGCACAAATACGAAGGTGGTGAACGGTCAAAGAATCAAACATTATATCTCAGGTAATCCTATAAATGTTGAAACTAATATTATTTAAACCGTAACCCCGGAGGAATAGATAAGGAACACTTTCCAGAATGTTTCAGACTCCGAAAAGGAATAGGTATGTGGTACGGTAAGTAAACCGACTCCAAAACACTTCTAATAGCAATATTTCTCCGTTTTGGAATATTTAAGAAAATAGGAAAATAAGAAGTAGTCCGGGAAGGACACGAGGCGTCCACAAGGGTGGAGGGCGCGCCCTACCCTACTAGGCGCGCCCCCTGCCTCGTGGGCACCTCGTGTGCTCTCTGGACTCTGTTTTCTTGCAATTTACTTCTTTTGGTCGGTAAAAATTCATTATATAATCTCCCGAAGTTTTGACTACCGTATCACGCAAATATCCCCTGTTTTTGTTTTGAGTTGTTTTTCTGACAGATCTAGAGCACCATGACATCTCCAAGCGCTCCCAAAGACAAGTTTTTCGAGAGGGTCATCAACCCCTATTTCGAGGAGGTGTTGCATCACCCTCAAACCATTGAGATGCGTGAGGGGGTGCTGCACATCCGCGATGTGGAATGACCAAGGAGTAACGGAAGCGTGGATACAAAGCTCAAAGTGATGGAACAACAAGTTTTCTAGTGGCAAGGGATGGTGGAACGTGGACTTAACACCAACCAGATGATGATCGCGGAGTACACCAACAACCACAAGCTAGACGCCAAGAACATTGGGGAGACCATCTCCAAGCTTCGTGAGAAAATCGAGCACCTCCAAGCCCAAATATATGACCTGCAAAACCAAAACTATGAGTATGAATATAGATTCAAGAGGATGAGTTTGGCTGCAGATTTGAGGATCCGAAGACTCGATCATCCTTCTATGATGGTGAGCCTATGCCTTGGAAGATGGACGACAAGCCTACATCATCAACAACTCCTTCTTCACCACCTCTGAGGACATAATCACATGGGTATGGGCACTCCCCTTGGCAACTGCCAAGCTTGGGGGAGGTGCCCCGGTATCGTATCACCATCACACTCCTATCTTTACCATTTTTCTTAGTTCGATCCTTTTGGTAATATCTTCTAGTAGAATAAAGTTTTGGTATGAATTATTTTTGAGTTTTGCTTTGTGTCCCCTCTATGTAATCGAGTCTATGAGCTATATCTAATAAAGATTAGTGTTGAGTCAAGGGCTTTGCTATCTTGCTATGATCTTAAGTGCATAAAAGAATAAAAAGAAATAAAAGAGTTCATATTGATCTTATGGACAGTAATGACTTCACACATAGAGAGTATGAGGCTTAAAAGTTGTTGAGAGTTGGCAAACATAGTTTTGGTCATCGTTGCAATTAATAGAAAGTAATAAAGAAAGAGAGGTTTTCACATATAAATATACTATCTTGGACATCTTTTATGATTGTGAGCACTCATTAAAGTATGACATGCTAAAGAGTTGATGTTGGACAAGGAAGACAACGTAAAGGGTTATGTTTTCTCACATCTCAGTTAAAGTATATTGTCATGGATCATTCAAACATGTTGAGCTTGCCTTTCAACCTCATGCTAGCCAAATTCCTTGCACCAAGTAGAGATACTACTTGTGCTTCCAAATATCCTCAAACCCACTTTTGCCATGAGAGTCCACCATACCTACCTATGGATTGAGTAAGATCCTTCAAGTAAGTTGTCATGTTGCAAGCAATAAAAATTGCTCTCTAAATATGTATGACTTATTAGTGCGGAGAAAATAAGCTTTATACGATCGTGTGATATGGAAGTAATAAAAGCGACGGACTGCATAATAAAGGTTCATATCACAAGTGGCAATATAAAGTGACATTATTTTGCATTAAGATTTCGTGCATCCAACCCTAAAAGCACATGACAACCTCCGCTTCCCTCTGCGAAGGGCCTATCTTTTACATTATGCAAGAGTCAAGGTGATCCTCACCTTTCCCTTTTTCATTTTTGTCGGTGGGAAACGACACCTATGGGATCACAAGAATCCCTACTATGGTTGCGGGGCGTGGGATCGTGAGAGGAGAAGGACTAGTAATCAGCACAAGGATGGTTTACCCAGGTTCGGGCTGCAAGGATGCGTAAAACCCTACAGTCCTGCTTTGGTGGATGTATTCAGTGTTCTTGAGCTCTGAAACTAGCTGTGAGTGTTGCCTAGTTCCAAAGAGCCGAATCCTTTTCCAGTGCGCCATGGGCCTCCTTTTATAGGCGAAAGGGGTTGCCACAGTGGCACACAGGAGGTGGAAAGGCCTACAGTGCAGCGATCTTATCGCTCGTATTACAGGACAAGACGCATTAAATGCATGGCTTAGGTGTCCCTTCACTTTATCGGGGGCGGGAGCGAGGCCCGTCCCGTCCGTCGCTGCTCCTCCTCGCTTCGACACACACCCTGGCCAGTGATGCATGCGGTGCCATGTAGGCAGGCAAGCAGCTGAGGTGGCGCGGTGGTGGAGCCTCCATGAAGGATTGCATGCTGCCACGCAGGTGCCTGCCCAGCTGGTTGGGTCGGCAGCTGCATGTGAACGGCGGCGGAGACTTGGCTAGTGTGGGCCTGGCAGTGGCCCTGCTGGCGCCCTTGGCGAGGGCCTTGCCGAGTGGCCCGGCAAGGGCCTCGCCATGGCACGCTATTGTCCCCGGCAAGGACCTTGGCGGGGGTCTTGTGGGATTCTTCGGCAAGAACCCTACCAAGGAGCGTTGCCTTCCAATCCTTATCTGATCCTAAGATGTCTTTGTCTTCACAAAGATCTGCATACCACCACAGAGGTGCCTCCCAAGCCCTGTCCCCACGTAGTTGTTGTTGTTGGAGACTGTGGGCTTCGAGGTTGGCTCACTCCGTTAATGTGGGCGAGCCACCCTGAGGAGGGTCTTGCCGGGGCTGCTGAGGCTGCCCCGGGCAAGACCTGCTTTTTCCATCCAATCTCTGTGGCCTTGGTCCTTGTCGTTGCTTTGTTTGTCTTGTGCTTTTCAGCTTCTCTATGGCTTCCCTCCCTTTCCCTGTTATGCGTGGCCGTGGCGGGTGGCTCTGACTGCCCGTGCACAAGTAAAGGGGTCAAAAAGGAGAGCCCCTACTTTTGTACACTAACAGGAGCCCTCGGGCATGGGCCCTACATAAGTGTGACACGTTGTTGGGCCAGGCCCAGAACGGTGCACGGGCAGGCGGGGCAGATTTTACCATGGTAACTGCTGCGTCCGCTGTGCTTCCCCATGACCTGCATCGAACGCGTGACGTGGGGTCGTGCGGGCATGTGTGACCGAAGCATGCTAGCGTCATCTTGCGGTGGCCAATAAAGAGGTGGCTTGCGTGTCTCTTTGTGACCGCAGGGTTGCTGCTCATTTACTGTCCTTACTCGGGAACCGCCGCGCCACGCGTCCCATTGCGCCCGTCCTTCGCGCCACGTTCGCTGCATGCATGATGCAGAGCGAATGACAGGTGCGTGGGATACGGGAAGTCACGCGTGTGCGGGCCGATTCCCACGCGCCTTCAATTGAGCGGGGAGGGCGGTCGATGGCCCCGCCCGTGGTCACTTCAACAAGCCGGATTGGTCGAGAGGGGCAGCCGAGCCTTGCCCTTGCCCCTTTATAAAGAGGGGAGCGGGAGGAACGACGCCTCTCAATCCTCTGTCATCTGCTTCTCCCCATTCTTTCTTCCTCCTTCCTTCTATCATGGCGAGGGGGCGTGGTGACGCTTCATCGATGGCGGCGAGGGTCTCGGCTCGATAGCGCATCGCTCCCCCCAAGAGCTCGTGGTGTCGGAGCCTCTTGTTAGAGGGAGGGGGAGGGGGCGAGGTCGAGGCCGCCATGGCACTCGAGGGAGAGGAGGATGGGGCGGCAGATCGGCTTCGCCTCCGCCAGTGGCCCTTCCTCTGGTGGAGGGCCAAGTCGGGGACAAGCCTTGTGGGTTCTTCATCAGGCTGCGCCAACCACCGCTCCGTTGTCTTTGCCTTCCGACCCCATTTGCGTGGGAGATGGAGCTGGATTCACCGCAAGCGTTGGGGCTGCATATGAGGGGTTGCGGGAATAGTGGCACATGGGCTGATGTTGAGTTCCCCGCCCCTCATGTCATGTATCTCCGTCGCGGGTGGAAGACCTTCGCCCGCGTCCACAGCTTGACGAAGGGGCTTACTCTCCATTTCAAATTAATGGAGAGCGGCCTCCTCTCCGTAAGATCTTCGGGCACTTGGGGACTCGTGTAAGGTGTTGCGTGGAGAGCTCCTCTGACAATGAAGATTCCTCCTCGAGCGAGGGTGATGAGGAGGACAGCGGGCGGCAGGATGACGGGTCCGACTAGGCGTCGGGCGCCGCTCGGGCGCTGCTCCGGGCGGCATCAGGGACCCCATCATCCATGTCGCCAGCTCCTTGAAATTCTCGGGGTCGTCTCCTTGGGCAGCTGGCATTGGGAGGCTGCGGAAGAGGAAGAGGGCGGGCGGCAAGGCCGTCAAGTCGGAGTACGCAGGCACCAACGCCTTCAGAGTGTATTGACGGTCCTGCCGCCTCATCTTCCAGCTCTTCTACCGTCATCATCATCACCAGCCCCCTTCGGGGTGGCCCCCGGGATGTTCTCCTGGTGCCTTCTGCTGCTCGTACCTCGCCTAGGCGCCCGTTTTGCCCTTTTGCCTTCTTGTTCCATTTCCTGAGGAGAGTGACAAGAAAGGGATCACGGGCACCTTATCTCTTTTTAGTCTTCTAAGCCTTCGGGCCTTTGTTAGATTTAGAACTTGTAATCCCCCTGTTCATGTTTTTCACTCCGTATGAACTGTACCTGTACGGGATGTTTTTAATGGAAAGGGATGTTTGCCGGGCTTTTCGTTCGCGGGTGAAACCCACGGCAAGGAGCGAATCCTTGTAACCATCTAAGATAAACGTTTTTCACCCGGCAACAGGCCTCACCGTTCTCCCATTTTGCTCGACCTCTCTCACGCTCTTGGCGGAGGCAGGGATGAGATGGGTTTAGGCTCCACGTTCTATCCCCTTGCTGCCGCGACTACAACCGACTTCGGACCCTGGAGATAATCCTTGGGTGCGGAAAGAGTGGAGCACGGTAGCCTAGAGATAAAACGAGGTTTCACATATCCCAGTCCATAACGAAATGCATGATAGAGGATAAAAGACTTATCTGGATCTGCAGCCCCTGGCAACCTTGGCTTGCCATGGACGGATCCTTGCATTTGCAGCCCCCGTAAACTTTGGCTTGCCGGGGTCGCGGCACCGATCCGTTCCTTTCTTCCAAACAGCTCGACAGAAATACTTATGTGTCCTGCAAACCAAAGAGGACAGAGAAGAAACAGAGATGCGCACTTGACCTCTAAGCTAGGGGTTAGCCTCCGCTAAGCACTATCAACGCTAACCGAGGAGGAGACTCAACCTAGCATGCATGCTACAACTTAGGGCACCATCGCTTCATTTATTAGTGCTCAGGGTCTGTGCCTGGCTTTGTGCAAAGGGTCACATGCCTTGCCGGCAAGGCTTGTACAAAATGGTGGCTTGCCGGGAGGCCCGACAGCCGTGCCTTATGGATAAAACTTGCGAAGATGCTCGATGTGCCAGGAGTTGCTCACTGGAACGACATCTTCGGTCTCCAGGCGGACTGCGCCGGTCCTGGTGACTCGCGTTACCCGATAAGGGCCTTCCCACTTTGGCGTCATCTTGTTGGAATTCTTGGCCGACTAAACATGCTGAAGAATAAGGTCGCCTTCCTCAAAGCTCCGGGCATGAACCTTGCGGCTATGGTAGCATGCTGCTCTCACAGCCGCCCGGAGACGATCTTCCTCAAGGAGCGTCGCGTCATCCTGCCGCAGTCGCTCTTGCTCAAGCTCATCATAAGCGAGCACTCAAGGTGACCCGTATATGAGTTCCGTGGGGAGAACTGCTTCTGCCCCGTAGACTAGGGAAAAGGGTGTCTAGCCGGTGGCTCGATTTGGCGTCGTCCTGATCGACCAAAGAACTGCCGGCAACTCTTCAATCCAGCGCCTTCCACTCTTGCGCAGCTTGTCAAAAGTCTTCGTTCTTAAGCCTTGCAGAACTTTAGCATTTGCTCTCTCCGCTTGGCCGTTGCTCCATGGGTGTGCCACAGAAGCAAAACAGACCTTGCTGCCGAGATCCTCAATGTATCGCATGAAGGCATGGCTTGTGAACTGTGTGTCGTTGTCGGTGATGATCCTGTTGGGCACCCCAAAACGCCAAACTAGTCCCTTGAAGAACTTGACAGCTGACTGCGCTGTCACCTTCCTCACTGCTTCCACCTCTGGCCAGTTTGTGAACTTGTCGATTGCAATGTACAAGTACTCAAAGCCCCCGACGTCACGGGGGAAGGGGCCCAATATGTCGAGCCCCCTGACCGAGAAGGGCCAGGAGAGAGGGCTGGTTTGAAGGGCTTGAGCTGGTTGATGAAGCTTCTTTGAATGGAACTGGCACGCTTCACAATTGGTTACTAGTGCCATCGCATCCTGGAGGGCGGTGGGCCAGAAGAAGCCTTGCCGAAAAGCCTTGCCGGCAAGGGCCCTCAACCCTATGTGGGAGCCACATATGCCTCCATGTATCTCTGCCAACAGCTCTAGTCCTTCCTCTCGGGAGATGCACTTCAATTTCACCCCATTTGGTCTCCTTCTGTACAACATGTTGTCGACGAATTGATACAGAGCAGACTGGCGGGCTACTCTTTCCGCCTCTTCCTGATCCTCAGGAAGCTCTCCTACTTGGAGGAATCAGACAGTGTGTTGCGCCCATGCCGGAGCTTGCAGTTCGACGGCAAGGACTAAAGGCATCTCTTCTACCGCGGGAGCGGCCATCTCTACGGCCATGGCCTCAGGCCCTGCTGGATTTGGCAGCCCCGTGGCAAGGCTGGCATCCGCGGCAGTTCTTCACCAGTGGCCCTGGGAGGCTCGGAGGGGAAGTACTTGCCGGGGCCTAGCTTTCTCCGTTTGTTCTGCCCGGCTGATGGTTCGACGGATGGTTGAGTTAGCTGAAGCACAAAGTACCTAGTTCCACAGGTAGCTTGAGGGCAGCGCACTTTGACAAGTAGTTGGCGATGTTGTTCTCCGTCCGAGGGACGTGCTCCGCTTCTATACCGTCAAAGTGCTCCTCTAGCTTCCTCACTTCATCCAGATATGCTTCCATCAACGGGCTGATGATGAGCTTTTTGACTCCGAGGTCCGTCGCGATCCTGAGACCGGCAAGCAAATCCTCATACTCGGCGGTGTTATTGGTTGACATTTCCCAGGGAAAATGCATTTGGATGACGTACTTGAGGTGCTCTCCGGTGGGTGCGACAAGCAGTACACCAGCACCGGTGCCTTGTAGCAAAAAGGCCCCATCAAAGTACATGATCCAGTTGCGGCTCGTTTCCTTACCGGGGAGAGTGGTCTCCTGTACCTCTTCGTTAGGCGTCGGGGTCCATTCTGCAACAAACTCCACAAAGACTCTGCTCTGAATCGTCGAGGTACTTTCAAACTTTAAACCGAAACTCGACAGCTCCAGGGCCCATTCCACGATCCTCCCCGTTGCATCTGGGTTATGCAGTATCCATTGCAGCGGGAGGCGGGTGACCACGGTGATCTCGTGCTCTTGGAAGTAATGGTGCAGCTTCCTCGAGGCCATAAGGAGGCCGAAGAGCAATTTTTGCACGCCTGAGTACCTCGACCTAGCTCCTTGCAAAAGGGAGCTGGCAAAGTAAACCGGGTGTTGCACCATGTTCTTCCTTTGCACCACTTCACCCGGTCGTGCGGGTCCTGCCGTACTGGCGTCTGCCCCTGCCGGGGACTCAGTCTTGCCGAGACCGAGCCCTGCCAAGGAGGGTTCTGGCCCGCCAACCGTTGACTCTGCCGCTGCTACTGTCTCTTCGTCAACCTCTCTCTGCACCACTAGTGCGGCGCTAACCACTTGATTTGTTCCCGCTAAATATAGCAGCAACGGTTCCTGAGGTTTGGGCGCAACCAGCACCGGGGCAGAGGAGAGGTACTTCTTCAAGTCTCGCAACACCGCCTCGGCCTCTGGGGTCCACTCCACTGGGCCCGTCTTCTTCAAGATCTTGAAAAAGGGAAGGGCACGCTCTGTGGATTTGGAGATGAATCTGCTCATGGCGGCAACATAGCCAGTGAGCCGACGCACGTCCCTGATCCGTTTGGGTGCCTCAATCTGCTCGATGGCCCTAATCTTGTCTGGGTTTGCCTCAATCCCGCACTGTGACACAAAGAACCCGAGAAGCTTGCTGGATGGGACACTGAAGACACACTTCTCAGGGTTCAATTTGAGGTTGATCTTGTGCAGGTTTCCAAATGTTTCCTCCAGATCTTGCACGAGTGTTGCTTGGTCCTTGGTTTTGACCACTATGTCGTCCATATAAGCTTCCATATTTCTGTGTAGCTGGAGCTCAAAACCAATTTGGACTGCTCTTGCAAAGGTTGAGCCACTCTTCAACCCGAAAGGCATTCGTAAAAAGCAATACGTACCACATGGGGTGATGAATGCTATCCTTTCCTCGTCTTCTTTTGTCATGAAGATCTGGTGGTATCCCGAGTAGGCGTCGAGGAATGATAACAGGTCACACCCAGCCGTGGAGTCAACAATCTGGTCGATGCACGGTAATGGAAAGGGATCCTTTGGACAAGCCTTATTGATGTCTGTGTAATCGATACACAACCTCCACTTCCCGTTTGCCTTGCGCACCACTACCGGATTGGCCAACCACATCGTATGGAGTACTCCTCTTACCAAGCCTGCCGCCTCTAGCTTCCTGATCTCCTTCGTGATGAACTCTTGCCTCACCAGAGCTTGCTTCTTGACCTTCTGCTTGACAGGTTGTGCATGAGGACATACAACAAGATGGTGCTCAATCACCTCCCTGGGAATGCCGGGGATGTCGTAGGCTTCCCATGCAAACACATCGACATTCGCCCACAGGAAAGTGACGAGCTCGCTTTCCTATTTGCTGTCGAGGGTGGATGAGGGAGTCCCAGATTAGGGGGTGTCCGGATAGTCGGACTATACACTTTGGCCGGACTCCTGGACTATGAAGATACGAGATTGAAGACTTCGTCCCGTGTCCGGATAGGACTTTCCTTGGCGTGGAAGGCAAGCTTGGCGATACGGATATGTAGATCTCCTCCCATTGTAACCGACTCTGTGTAACCCTAGCCCTCTCTGGTGTCTATATAAACCGGAGGGTTTTAGTCCGTAGGACAAACAACAATCACACCATAGGCTAGCTTCTAGGGTTTAGCCTCTCTGATCTCGTGGTAGATCTACTCTTGTACTACCCATATCATCAATATTAATCAAGCAGGAGTAGGGTTTTACCTCCATCGAGAGGGCCCGAACCTGGGTAAAAACATTGTGTCCGTTGTCTCCTGTTACCATCCGCCTAGACGCAGAGTTCGGGACCCCCTACCCGAGATCCGCCGGTTTTGACACCGACATTGGTGCTTTCATTGAGAGTTCCTCTGTGTCATCATCTTTAGGCCCGATGGATCCTCCGATCATCAACAACGATGCGGTCCAGGGTGAGACTTTTCTCCCTGGACAGATCTTCGTATTCGGTGGCTTTGCACTGCGGGCCAATTCGCTTGGCCATCTGGAGCAGATCGAAAGCTATGCCCCTGGCCATCAGGTCAGATTTGGAAGTTTGAACTACACGACTAACATCCGCGGAGACTTGATCTTCGACGGGTCCGAGCCACAGCCGAGTGTGCCGCACTGTCACAATGGGCATGATCTAGCTCTGCCACCGAACAGTGCCCAGGAGGCCGCCCCAGTGTCCACTCCGACCTTTAGCTCGGAGCCGACTGCGCCAATCGAGGACGGGTGGCTGGACACCGCCTCGGGGGCTGCAATCTCTACGGCGATCGAGCCGAACACCAGTCTTGTCCTTTGCGAACCTCGTGACTCCAAGGTGCCGGACTCCTTTCCGGACTCCGAACCTTCCGCGCCCCTGCCGATTGAATCCGATTGGGCGCCGATCATGGAGTTCGCCGCCGCGGACATCTCTCAACACTCGCCCTTTGGCGACATTCTGAATTCACTAAAGTCTCTCTCTTTATCAGGAGAGCCCTGACCGGACTTTGGTCAGCAAGGATGGGATGCGGATGACGAAGAAATTCAAAACCCACCCACCACCCACTTCGTAGCCACTGTCGCTGATTTAACCGACATGCTCGACTTCGATTCCGAAGACATCGACGGAATGGACGACGATGTAGGAGACGAACAGGAACCAGCGCCTATAGGGCACTAGACAACCACCTCATCTAACGATGTATGCATGGTGGACACACCTAAAAGAAACGAGGACGAGGAACAAAGGAACGCAACGAGGGATCGTTCCCTTGAAAAGCAGTCAAAGCGGCGGCGTAAGCGCCGCTCCAAACCCCACCTCGACAGAGACCTAGCCACAGAGCAGGGCCAACCGGTGGACAATGAACATGCCATCGAGCAACATACGAACAGGGCAACTCGGATAAACAAACCGAACAACCCGTCCCTGGCGAAGATAATAGTCCGGACGACCTCACGCCGGACAAGTTGCTGGAGCAGAAGAACCTCCACAAAAGGCTCGTCGCCACTGCGCGTAGCCTGAAAAAGCAGAAGTGGAAGCTCAAAACAACGGAAGATGCACTCAGAATTAGATGGGGCAAAGTACTCAACACCGCAGACAAATACGGCGACAGTCGCCACACAAAGAGCTATCCGAAGCGAAAATTACTGCCGGAATTTGATGAGGAGGCCTTAGAGCCCCCGCAATCAAAAAATAAGGAAGACACCCAGTCGGATAAACAACCCCATGGCCAACATAGAGCGGCAAAGGGCGCCGCACACAAGCCAGCACGCGATCAGCACAAGGATTCGCATCAAAAAGACGGCCCAGCCATATCTATCTACGGACCAAGAAAGCAAGCTCTAGTAAGCAATGCAACGCAACAAGTATCCGAACATCACATCACACCCAAGTATAGGGGTGTCGCACACCCCCTATGTTTCACCGATGAGGTGCTGGACCATGAATTTCCAGCAGGATTCAAGCCCATAAACATAGAGGCATACGACGGAACAACAGACCCTGGAGTCTGGATTGAGGATTATATCCACCACATACACATGGCTAGAGGAGATGACCTCCACGCCATAAAATACTTACCCCTCAAGCTCAAAGGGCCAGCCCGACATTGGCTTAAAAGCCTTCCCGAAAACACGGTCGGAAGTTGGGAAGAGCTCGAGGATGCTTTTCGGGCAAATTTTCAAGGGACCTATGTCCAACCTCCGGATGCAGACGATCTAAGTCATATAACTCAACAACCCGGAGAGTCAGCCCGGAAACTCTGGAACAGATTTCTTACTAAAAAGAACCAGATAGTCGACTGTCCGGACACCGAAGCCTTAGCAGCTTTCAAACATAGCGTTCGAGACGAATGGCTCGCCAGACACCTCGGCCAAGAAAAGCCAAGAACAATGGTCGCATTAACAAGCCTCATGACCCGCTTTTGCGCAGGAGAGGATAGTTGGTTGGAAAGAAGCAGTACCAGTGACCCAAGTATATCTAAAGTTAGGGATGGAAATGGGAAACCGTGACGTAGCAAGGACCAGCGCTGGACCAAGGGAAATAGCCCGAAGAGCACGACAGTCAACGCCGGATTCAAAAGCTCTCGGCAGAATCAGAAAAAGCTGCCCCTCAAGGATAACAGGGACGAGCTATCTAACCTCAACAAAATCTTGGACAAAATATGCCAAATCCACAGTACTCCCGGGAAGCCTGCAAACCATACCCAC
The DNA here is from genome assembly GCF_002162155.2 of Triticum dicoccoides. NCBI lineage: Eukaryota > Viridiplantae > Streptophyta > Magnoliopsida > Poales > Poaceae > Triticum > Triticum dicoccoides. Next base: position 168,853,840 of record NC_041393.1, read on the forward strand.
AGAGATTGTTGGGTCTTCAAGCAATCCGGCAAACTCAACGCCGAACACAAGGGGCTTGACATACCAAGCGAGGACGATAACGAACCCCACAAGCAGAGCACCGGAGAACAAAAGAAGTTCCCACAAGAAGTCAAAACAGTAAACTCACTTCACGTGACAAAAGGGAAAAATAGAGTGGCGCCTATAGAGATACGTGCCATACAGCCTGTCCCAGAGGAGTCCCGCCACTGGTTGTTACAACTGATCACCTTCGACCATTAGGATTACTCTAGAAGTATCCGGAACGCATGCTGGACTGCCTTGGTATTAGATCCGATAATTGACGGACTCCACTTTACACAAGTCCTAATGGACGACGGCAGTGGTCTAAACCTGCTATATCATGACACAATCCGCAAAATGGGGATAAACCCAACTAAAATTCACCATGGCAACACTTCCTTTCAAGGGGTAACGCCAGGCCCAGATACCCATTGTACGGGTTCTCGCCTGTTAGAAGTTACGTTCGGCTCCCCCGACAACTTCCGACGCGAAAAGCTAACCTTCCACATCGCCCCATTCACAAGTAGCTATCAAGCACTACTGGGACGCGAAGCTTTCGCCCGCTTTAATGCAATACCGCATTATGTATCCCTCACGCTTAAAATGCCCGGTCCGCGAGGCATCATCTCATTAAAGGGAAATATCGAGTGTTCCTCAAGCGCGGAAGACCGTGCGGCTGCCTTGACAGCCACACACTAAACCAGCTTCACTAGTCAAAGCACCTATACAGGTCGCTCAGACCCCGGACATGGCTAGACGAGTCCGGCGTAAGCATACAAGGGTGTACTAGCCGCATACCCCCGTACAAGGGGCTCCGCGCGTGTACAACAAGAGACAATAAAGCTCAATTCTACCGATTTTCTGAATTATACTTTGTTTATTTAATATAACACAAATTTTCACACGACCATTTTCAACTAAGTTCCTCTGTTTTATAGATGAACACCATGCTACACCCGTCCAGGATACGGCACAACGGAGACACAGGTGCAAACGTGCAGTAGGGACCCGTTCTAAGGATTCTTTTCAGATTAAGACCCTGCGTAAACCTTTCTCACTGTCTCTTGTTGATACACATCCCCCAGTTTCTTGTTATAACCGAGGAGGAGGCTGGCGTCTTGGCATGTGGCCACGTCAGAATTTTGCGCATACCTGGACACCAATGGCTTCTTACCAAGGGTGTTGTTCAGTCCGTTTTCATAAAGACCGAATACCTTAGGGAGTGTTCGGTGTCGCGAGTTTGGCCTTATATGCATCAGCTCCGAATCATGTCTTTGGTCAAATGTTGGGTTTGCCCGGCTCCTGTGTTTTGTTGCCTTATGTTCCGCTCTATCGGCTAAGGCGGCACCAGGAGAACTACTGCGATTGTGCCCCGGTTCGGCCAGGCGAGCACCTCAGTAGAGAAAGCCGAAAACTGACTGTCATGATATAGCGTGAGACTGGTCAACCACTCGATGACCCGCCGGAATCTTTAGGATTCCTCCACATTAACGAAGGGCCATTTCCCGTCCAGGCACACACGCGCCCCGAATTCGGGTGAGAGCGGTGCCCCTAGGGGCTATATAGTAGCCCCACTATCAAACTCCTATGGCTAAGTGAAAGTGATAAAGCATTATAGTCAGGTTGCCTAGTTCACTGCGCTCTCACCTCCTTAATTGGACCAAGACGTTGGATGAAGTGTGAACATGTGCCTTCTGCGAACACCCCGCATTATATGCGTGGGGGCTGAAGCCGAAGACTGCCATCTTTCAGGTTATATACACATATACATTAACGGCCGCATAGGAGGTATTCCAATTCTTGAAGGCACAAGTATAAAAAGCTCTTATACTCCATCGAAACATTGGTTTACAAGAATACATGTTATTCGAACATATCATCCTTCGAGCACTGCGTCTCTATTAAACGAGCGCCCTGTAGAACTTCCTGAAAATAGTGCTCGGCAGGTACTCGGCTCTCATCCGAATCTTGGGATGCAACATCAATGGCCTTCATCTCCGCCCAGTATGTCTTGACACGGGCAAGAGCCATCTGCGCACCCTCTATGCACGCTGACCTCTTCATTGCATTAATATGCGGCACCGCACCAAGGAACTGCTGCACCAAGCTAAAATAACTCTTCGGCTCGGGCCTTTTCGGCCACAGATGACTCACGACATACTTCATGGCGAGTCCGGATAACCTATTCAGCTCCGCCCACGCGGCCAAACGATCAGTTAATGGAAGTGGGCGCTCTGGATTGTGGAACTGCGACCAAAAAAGCTTGTCCACTTCGTGGTCCTTTTGATTGCGGAAGTGTTCGGCCGCGTCCGCGGCACTCGCCGCCAAGTCCAGATAAGTGTTCGCCGCACTCCACTGCCAGTCCAACGGAGCATATTTAGGATCCCCGAACTTCATCCGCAGCATGAAGGGCTTTCCAGCCGTGATATCTCCGGCCTGACGTAGCTCCTCCTTCATAGCTCTCATCGCAGAGAAAGCATCCTTGGCCTCGGTAGTGACCTTCTCTAGGTCCTTCTGTGCCACCTGATCTTCTTTTTCAAGAAGCTTGCAGCGGTCGGCAGCATTCTTCAACTTTACAACCATCTCGGCCATTTCCTTCTTGCTTTGGCAGTGAGCAGCCTGTTCGGCTTTCAGCTCTTCAGCCGCCTTTAAGGCAGCCGCATCGCTTTTCCTGGCCTGCTCCTTGGCTCGGGCAAGTTCCGCCCGAAGGTTCTCCATGGCAGCGGCACCATCTGCATCAAGCACACATGTTGTAAGGTACGGGCATCAAGCTCCTCTTACCAGGTGTCTTCGGAGAAATTACATACCTTGTGTCTCATCCAGCCGCTTGTTGACAAGCGTGATGTCGGCATCTGCCACGTCAAGTTGCTGCTTTAGCTCGGAAAATTCATCAGTCCGGCTAGCCACCGGACACTTCGCCACCTACATAGGAAAGGTGACATATTATACCTGGGATTATGATCCTCAGCGCACCGTCATTTTTGACAACACACAGAGTCTCAGGGGCTACTATCTATACAGGGCGCATCTTATATATGCGGATCTATCAAACTGTACATCATTTCGCGTACCTCAAAATTTATCAGTAAACTCCTGATGGCCTCGTACAACCCGCTCTCCACGGATGAATCCTTCCAATCACCGTATCCATCAATGCACGGTTTTCTTCTGAGATAGACGCTCGCCCGAGAAGATCCTTCATCCCCTCCGACCATGCACCGGATGGTGCCGGACTCGTCCGATGGCCTTTTTCGAAGGCCGGACACGGAGGGCCTTGGGGGGCCATACGACTGCCCTTCGGCCCTGCCGGATTCGGAGAAACCCTCCGTGACGACACCTCAGGGTCGCTCGCCTCGCGAGGCGGTATGGCAGGGGGAGGCGTTCCACTCTCCATCATCTCCGGACGAAGGTCCCCTGAAGATGAGCTTTGCTGAGAAGGGCTGAGATCCGAACTACAAGGTAAAATTTCGGTTATCTTCCTCAGAAATAGAACAGGGATGTCTCTCATTTTGAAACCCCCCTCTTTACGTACGGCTCGGTGGAGAGCTGATCCCCTCGGGGGCACAATGCGATCAAGACACCCCCCGACGTCGGACCCTCTGACGAAGATTTCTTCCCCCGCTTTAAGGCCATGGCCTCCGGGTATTCAGAGGCGGTCCTCTTCTTCCCCTGGTTAGAGGAATTCTCGATTCCTCCTTTCCTGACAGCCTCCTTTGGGGAGACGGTAGCGTCCTTGTTCCCCTCTTCGCCTTCTTCCAAAGGCACATCCTCCAGCATCCTGGTTAACACGGGATCCAGCGTAGTCTCAGGGAGGGGGGCTGGACACCTGATTAGCTTTGCTTTCGCTATCCACTCCTGTTTAAGGGACAACTCTTTTAGAAGGCAATTTTATGATAAATATACAGATAGCGTGTCCGGCTACAGGGCTACTTACTTGAGTATCTAGGTGATTGCAGCTCAGACTTGCGTCCTCGGACGAGTCTGGACACATTGCTTGTGATCCGAAGAACAATTTGTACATCTCCATGGGCCTCGTGCCCATAAAATGTTGGAGGGCTCGCGGTCCTTCCGGATTAAACTCCCACAGGCGAAGGGGGTGACGTTTGTAGGGAAGGATGCGGCGAATCAACATAACCTGTGTCACTACGGCCAGATTGATATCTCTTTCTAGAAGATCTCGAACGCGGCCTTGCAACAAGGGCACGTCCTTGGACGGCCCCCAGTTAAGCCCTTTATTGACCCATGACGCTAGATGTGGTGGGGGACCCGAGCGAAAGGCAGCTGGCACCACCCATTTGGTACCCCTGGGAGCTGTGATATAAAACCACTCTCGTTGCCATAAGTTGAACTCCTCTTGAAAAAAGCCCTCGGGCCATGGAACGTTGGCATTCTTGCTTATAACAGCACCTCTGCACTCTGCGTGCTGCCCCTCAATTATCTTCGGCTCTACTTTGAAGGTCTTAAGCCACAATCCGAAGTGAGGAGTAATACGGAGGAAGGCCTCGCACACGACAATGAACGATGAGATATGGAGGATGGACTCCGGAGCTATGTCGTGAAATTCCAGCCCGTAATAAAACATGAGCCCCCTCACGAAGGGGTCCGTCGGGAATCCTAGACCCCGAAGGAAGTGAGACGCGAACACCATGCTCTCACTGGGCTTGGGAGTGGGAATAACCTGCCCTTGAGCAGGCAGCCTATGCGAGATTTCGTCAGTTAGATACCTGGCATCTCTTAGTTTTCACACGTCTTCTTCCATAACGGAGGAAGGCATCCACCGGCCTTGAAGGGGCGGAGCTGGACATCGTCGGAGATCTGAAGCGCCTGAATCTGGAGCTTTGGGTGTTGGAACTCAAGGTGAGGGGCGGATTTGATTGAGATTGAAAGAAAGGAGTCGATCCTTGGTCTCTTTATAAAGAGGTTGAATACCAAGAGCCCTCCCCACGACCGTTTGGGACTCGCCTTCGATTGGGGAGACATACCAACATGCACGATTGGGCTACCCACACCCGTATTAGGTGAGGATCCAGGAATAAGGGGACACGATCTCTGCTTTGACAAGACGTGCCAAGGAAACCGCCTCGCTAAACATGCTGAGGTGGGACAGTAAAACGAATAAAGGCTTGGCCGTGGCGAGATGTCACGCTGCGGAATACGTCAGCAGATTAGATTTGTGCAAATATTATTCTCTCTACGATGGTATGTGGAACTTGTTTTGTAGAGCCAGACACTATCCTAGTGTTCGAAATCTTTTATGAAGTATTCGGAGGAGGAACCCGCCTTACAATGCCGAAGACAATCTGCATGCCGGACTCTTCGTCATTGAAGCCTGGTTCAGGGGCTACTGAGGGAGTCCTGGATTAGGGGGTGTCCGGATAGCTGGACTATACACTTTGGCCGGACTCCTGGACTATGAAGATACGAGATTGAAGACTTCGTCTCGTGTCCGGATGGGACTTTCCTTGGCGTGGAAGGCAAGCTTGGAGATACGGATATGTAGATCTCCTCCCATTGTAACCGACTCTGTGTAACCCTAGCCCTCTCCGGTGTCTATATAAACCAGAGGGTTTTAGTCCGTAGGACGAACAACAATCATACCATAGGCTAGCTTCTAGGGTTTAGCCTCTCTGATCTCATGGTAGATCTACTCTTGTACTACCCATATCATCAATATTAATCAAGCAGTAGTAGGGTTTTACCTCCATCGATGGGCCAGAACCTGGGTAAAAACATCGGGTCCCTTGTCTCCTATTACCATCCGCCTAGACGCACAGTTCGGGACCCCCTACCCGAGATCCGCCGGTTTTGACCCCAATAGTGGAGCTTCTGGTAAAAGCTCCACCCGTGTTGTCCTTCTTGACGGGCACCTTCTTGGTCTCCGGCGGTGCAGCTCTGGACTTCTTGCTCTTGCCGGCGGAGCTCTCTGGCGCGTCCTCAACAGGAGCGCAACACCCCGAAGAGGTGCGCTTGCCGGAATGGGTGCGAGGGGTCTCGCCGGTCTTCTTCCCTCCCAGGGCTCCGTCGGCAGGAGCAGGTGCCGTAGCGGCAGCTGCTGCAACTGCTTCTCGGTAGAGTTGGTCGGTGCAAATCAACGCATCCTTCTTGTCGGAGGGGACGGTGATGATGTTCATCGGCCCGGGCATCTTCAGCATGTTGTAGGCATAGTGTGAAGCCGCCATGAACTTGGCTAGTGCCGGGCGGCCGAGGATCCTGTTGTAAAGCAAGGAGATCTCGGCTACATAAAAAACAATCCTCTCCGTCCTGTGGTTTAGCTCACCTCCGAACGTCATGGGCAGCGTGACCTTTCCCTTTGGCTGGCTCCTCCCCGGGTTAACCCCTTGGAACGTGCCCGTCCCCTCGAGGTCTCCATCAGGGATCTACAGCCTCTTGACCACAGCAGGCGAGATCAAGTTCAGGCCGGCCCCGCCGTCAACCAACATCTTTGTCACCTTGAGGTTGAGGATCGTTGGTGAAACCAACAACGACAAGCACCCGACCGCACTAGTGCGGTCAGGGTGGTCCTCAGTGTCGAAGATGATGGGCATGTTGGACCATTTCAGCGGCTTCCATGCGTCAAACGATGGCTCCACCGCCGTGATCTCACGGGCCCACTGCTTGAGCCGGCGTTTGGATGTATGCAGTGAGGCTCCACCATCAACGCACATGGCCTCTGTAGCTTTCTTGAACTCGTGGTCGCTGGACTCGTCGTCCCCGTCATGATCATCGTCTTCCTGTTTCATGTCGCGACCCCGGGCGGGCCTCTCCTGCTGATCATCTTTGCCGCGGCGGCCTCCTTGGCTGCCACGTTTCTTGCCAGACCCTTCGGCACCATCTTGGCCCTTCTCCTTGTCCTTTCACTCATACTCGAACTTCTTCTTATCAGCAAGCAGCTCTACCTGCCGGTAGTTTTGGAGGTCATGGCCCTTGGTGAGGTGGATCTTGCAATACTGCTTGTCGGAGCCCCCTGGCTTGTCGGTAGCCGCCAAGGCCCGGCAAGCGACACACCCAGCAACCTCCTTATCGGGGTCGCCCGCCTTGGTCTTCTTGGTGGCACCGGTGTCGTCGGACCCCTTGACGGCAAGCACGGCCTTGCCCTTGCACTTTCTGTTACGGCGACGGCCCTTCTTCGCCGGGGTGGCAGTATCATCCGTGGGGTCAGTTTCCGCGCCGGCGTCCTCACCAGGGTACTTCCTTCCCTCTTCAGCGCGAGCACATCGATCGGCCAGAACATAAAGCTCGGCCACATCCTTGACCTTGTTCATCACCAGCTCCTCACGCATATTGTGGTTGCGCACATTTTGGTGGAAGGCACTGATCATGGCGGCAGGATGGACGTCGGGGATGTTGTACTGCACTCGGCTGAACCTTTGGATGTACTTGCGCAAGTTTTCTCCTTCCTTCTGGGGGATAATATGTAAATCACTTGCCCGGCCATGAGCTGGGTGGCCTCCGGTAAAGGCGCCAACAAACTCATGGCACAGATCCACCCAAGAAGAAATGGAGTCCATCGGCAAGTGCATCAACCATGACATAACATTAGGCTTGAGTGCCAATGGGAAGTAGTTGGCAAGCACCTTATCGTCGCGGGCCCCAGCAGCTTGCATCGCGATGGTGTAGATGCTGAGGAACTCTGACGGGTGAGTCTTGCCTTTGTACTTCTCTCCAACGTCAGGCTTGAACGTGTGGTGGGAGGGCCACTCAAACTGCCGCAGCTCACGGGTGAAGGCCGGACAACCCACCTCGTAGGGTAGGCCACCGTAGCCTCCCGGTGCTGGGTGGTCCGTGGCAGGCCCTGCCCGCCTGTCCGACTGGTGGCGCGCGTCACGTCGGCGCTCGATGGTGGTTCGAGCGTCCTCATGAGCCCACTCCCGAAGAACTTGGCATTGGTCGTGGTGGGTTCATGGGTCGGACGATGCTATGGAGATGTCATCACGAGCGTCGTCGCAACGGACTGACACACGCGGTGGCCAGGATGGAAGAGGGGAATGCACCATGGCCGCATCGCCTCCGGCTCGGCCCCCGCTGGCATGCGGTGGCTCGACGGAGTGACGGCCTATGGGTCCTGCCATTCGCAACTCGTCGTTGTTGGTGATGCCGACGAGGCTATGGACGATGGCCCTCCATTCGTCAAGCTTCTTTGTAGTGGGCAGGAAGTCAAGGAGCAATTGTGCGTGTGCTAGGGCTTCTGCTGGCGTGGGCGGTGGTGAGAGCAGGGTGGACCGCGATGCGCTTCAACTTCTAACCATGTTAGAAGGAGCCTCGCCACGGCTCCGCAGTCGTCCGCCACCCTCCTCGGTGCCTCGGCGCGCACGCTGGCCTCCCTCATCCTGCAAAGGGTGCATGGGACTCTTCCCAGGGCGGTGCCTTGGGTCACCAGTGGGGCGGCGCTGCTCATCGCGCACAATCCGAGAAGAGCGCGCCGTTGGCACTGGTGTTGGTGTCTTGGAGGTCTCTGCGCCGTCGGTTGGCGGCATGACGATGTCCCTGGAGGTACCCACGCTGCCTGCGGGGGGCTCGACTCCGTCTCTAGGGCCGGCACCGCGCGGCTCGTCGCCCGTCGTACAAACGACGCTGCCCGCCGGGCCTGGACTGCCAGGGTGATGTGGGTGTTCGCGGGCCGCGTCATGGGTTCTCTCCGCGACTGACCCGCTACTGGCCCGCACTGGTGATGGCAGCCCGGTCCCGGATGAACCGATCGCCGTGGTCATCTTCTTCTTAGGAGCCATGGCGATGATGAACTGTTGGGCCAACTACTAGACCAGATTCTCACTATTGCTCCCCTACCTAGCGTGCCAAAGATGTCGGTGGGAAACGACACCTATGGGATCACAAGAATCCCTACTACGGTTGCGGGGCGCAGGATCGTGAGAGGAGCGGGACTAGTAATCAGCACAAGGATGGTTTACCCAGGTTCGGGCCGCAAGGATGCGTAAAACCCTAGAGTCCTGCTTTGGTGGATGTATTCAGTGTTCTTGAGATCTGAAACTAGTGTTTAGTGCTGCCTGGTTCCAAAGAGCCAAATCCTTTTCCAGTGCGCCATGGGCCTCCTTTTATAGGCGAAAGGGGCTGCCATAGTGGCACACAGGAGGTGGAAAGGCCTACAGTGCTGCGATCTTATCACTCGTATTATAGGACAAGACGCATTAAATGCGTGGCCTAGGTGTCCCTTCACTTTATCGGGGGCGGGGGCAAGGCCCGTCCCGTCCGTCGCCGCTCCTCCTTGCTTCGACACGCGCCCTGGCCAGCGATGCATGCGGTGCCATGTAGGCAGGAAAGTAGTTGAGGTGGCGTGGTGGTGGAGCCTCCATGAAGGGTTGCATGCTGCCACGCAGGTGCCTGCCCAGCTGGTTGGGTCGGCAGTTGCATGTGAACGGCGGCGGAGACTTGGCTGGTGTGGTCCTGGCAGTGGCCCCGCTGGCGCCCTTGGCAAGGGCCTTGTAGGGTGGCCCGGCAAGGGTCTCTCCGTGGCGCACTGTTGTCCCTGGCAAGGAACTTGCCGAGGGTCTTGTGGGCTTCTTCGGCAAGAACCTTGCTGAGGAGCGTTGCCTTCTAATCCTTATTTGATCTTGAGATGTCTTTGTCTTCACAAAGATCTGCATGCCACCATGGAGGTGCCTCCCGAGCCCTGTCCCCATGTAGTTGTTGGTCTTGGAGACTGTGTGCGTCGAGGGTGGCTCGCTCCATTGGTGTGGGCGAGCCGCCCCGGCTAGGGTCATTTCGGGGCTGCTGAGGCTGCCCCGGCAAGGGTCCTTGCCGGGGAAACCTGCTTCGTCCATCCGATCTTTGTGGCCTTGGTCCTTGTCGTTGCTTTATTTGTCTTGTGCTTTTCAGCTTCTCTCTGGCTTCCCTCCCTTGCCCTGTTATGCGTGGTCGTGGCGGGTGGCTCTAACTGCCCGTGCACAAGTAAAGGGGTCAATAGGGAGAGCCCCTACTTTTGTACACTGACAATTTTATCCTTTTGGCAAGCACCTCGTGTTGGAAAGATCCTGATATATATATATATATATATATATATATATATATATATATATATATATATATATATATATCCAATTGGAAGTAAGTTAGCATGAACTATTATTGTTGACATTGCCCTTGAGGTAAAACATTGGGAGGCAATGCTATAAGCCCCTATCTTTGTATGTGCCGATTAAAACTCAAGAACCATAAGTATATCGCGAGTGTTAGCAATTGTAGAAGACTAAATGGTAGTTGAGTATGTGGACTTGCTGAAAAGCTCTTATGTTGACTCTTTCCGATGTTATGATAAATTGCAATTGCTTCAATGACTGAGATTATCGTTTGTTAGTTTTCAATGAAGTTTCTGAATCATACTTGACATTGTGAATAGATTGTTACTTGAGCATAAGAATTCATATGACAAATATATTTATGTTGCTGTTATGAGAATGATCATGATGCCCTCATGTCCGTATTTTATTTTTATCGACACCTCTATCTCTAAACATGTGGACATATTTTTCGATTTCGGCTTCCGCTTGAGGACAAGCGAGGTCTAATCTTGGGCGAGTTGATACGTCCATTTTGCATCATGATTTTATATTGATATTTATTTCATTTTGGGCTGTTATTGCACGTTATGTCACAATACTTATGGCTATTCTCTCTTATTTTACAAGGTTTACATGAAGAGGGAGAATGCCAGTAGCTGGGATTCTGGGCTGGAAAAGGAGCAAATATGGGAAACCTATTCTCCACAGCTCCAAAAGTCCTGAAACTCCATGAAAGTCATTTTTGGAATTAATGATAATTATTGAGCGGAAGAAGTACCAGAGCGGGCCCCCACCCTGGCCACGAGGGTGGGGGCGCGCCCACCCTTACAGGGCGCGCCCCCTGCCTCGTGGGCCCCCTGATGGCCCTTCGGTACCCATCTTCTGCTATATGAAGTCTTTTACCCTAGAAAAAAATCATAAGAAATCTTACGGGATGAAACTCCGCCGCCACGAGGCGGAACCTTGGCGGAACCAATCTAGAGCTCCGGCGGAGCTGTTCTGCGGGGGAAACTTCCCTCTGGGAGGGGGAAATCATCACCATCGTCATCACCAATGATCCTCTCATTGGGAGGGGGTCAATCTCCATCAATATCTTCACCAGCACCATCTTCTCTCGAACCCTAGTTCATATCTTGTATCCAATCTTTGTACCAAAACCTTAGATTGGTACCTGTGGGTAGCTAATAGTGTTGATTACTCCTTGTAGTTTATGCTAGTTGGTTTATTTGGTGGAAGATCATATGTTCAGATCCTTAATGCATATTAATACTCCTCTGCTTATGAACATGAATATGCTTTGTAAGTAGTTACGTTTGTTTCTGAGGACATGGGTGAAGTCTTGCGATTAGTAGTCATGTGAATTTGGTATTTGTTCGATATTTTGATGAGATGTATGTTGTCTCTCCTCTAGCTGTGTTATGTGAATGTCGACTACATGACACTTCACCATTATTTGAGCCTAGAGGAAGGCATTGGGAAGTAATAAGTAGATGATGGGTTGCTAGAGTGATAGAAGCTTAAACCCTAGTTTATGCGTTGCTTCGTAAGGGGCTGATTTGGATCCACTTGTTTCATGCTATGGTTAGGTTTACCTTAATAATTCTTTTGTAGTTCGGATGCTCACAATAGGGGTTAATAATAAGTAGGATGCTTGTCCAAGAAAGGGCAGTACCCAAGCACCGGTCCACCTACATATCAAATTATCAAAGTAACGAACGTGAATCATATGAGCATGATGAAAACTAGCTTGACGATAATTCCCATGTGTCCCCGGGAGCGTTTTTCTCATTATAAGAACTTGTCCAGGCTTGTCCTTTGCCACCAGAAGGATTGGACCACCTTGCCGCACCTTATTTACTTTCATTGCTTGTTACCTGTTACAAATTATACTATCACAAAACTATCTGTTACCTACAATTTCAGTGCTTGCAGAGAATACCTTACTGAAAACCGCTTGTCTTTTCCTTCTGCTCCTCGTTGGGTTCGACACTCTTACTTATAGAAAGGACTATGATAGATCCCCTATACTTGTGGGTCATCACCTACCACCCCTGAATCCAGGGGCAGACGTGGCAACAATGTAGCGTACCAGGCGGCCATCCCTAGCCCGGCGTGGCACTGTTGCCACGATGCCCATGACATCACCCATAGTAGACGAAGCCATGCTCCGACGACGGGTTGTCGATACGGCCCGCAGGCGGCAGGCCTACCTGTCTTTGAGATGCCCAAAGACGGTAGGCCCTGACCAGTCGACATGGGGGGAGGCCGACTCCTAGCAGCCGGCCCTCCCCTTCCATAGAAGCTTGTGCGTCATTAACCAGATAAGACAGGGATCGGCTACAGTGAACGCCCACCAGGCGGTGGTACTTTATCCACGCTCCCCCGACCAAGCCCTCATCATCAGAGGCAGGGCTACAGTGATGAGCAGCCGATAGGGCTCACAGGCGGCGGGCCCTACGTGTCGGCCGAGAGCCGGGCAGCCAGTGGGCCCCACCAAGCGGCAGGCCCCAGCAACGGACGGAGAAGCCGGCGACCATAGACACTGACGGCCTGGGCCTACACCTAGACGAATTACCATTGTACCCCT
>NC_041393.1:168866755-168868819 GCF_002162155.2 Triticum dicoccoides
ATAAACCCCAAGGGCACCCATGCAAAGGGTTCAGCTCTTAGAGATTACACACACCTATAGAGAGAGGAGTAGAGCTAGCCTTGCTCTTCTTCCTCCTCTAGCCGAACAGCTCAAGGAGCAAGCTTGTAGCTACTTGTCGATCTAGTGATCATGCGGAGACCCCGCAGAGCAGGATTAGGGGTGTTATCTCCTAGGAGAGCCTCGAACCTGGGTAAGATGCGTTGGCGTGCATGTTTACGCCTTATCCCGTTTCCAGGCACCGGCGACGTCGTACTAGCTCCCACTATGATTAGCCATCCTTTGGCATATGTCGCACCAACCACCCAACATTTAGCGCCCACTATGGGGCTAGGTCTACCGTCATTCGCAGACCTGCTCTAGACGGGAACCTTGTTCCTCCCTGGCGAGCGCAGCCAGCCCGGCACGCCCGATGGCGTTTGCACCGACGCGCTGCATGGCGTGGAAGTCACCTGCGTGATGAGCTACCTCGCTGATCTCATCGGCGAGATCCACCTCTCCGACGAGCCCGCGCCAGGCAAGAGTGCTGCCAGCTCCGAGAGCTTCTTCATTGATCTCCTTGGCAAGCTCAACATCACCAACGAGCCCGCCTCCAACTTGGAGTCGAGCGGCTCCACTGACCCGATGCTTGGTGGTTCCGACACGGCATCCCTTGATGCCTTCCCCACCAACGTGGTGGTCATCGACGACCCGCTCCCTTGTGCCGACGATGGTGGCAGCCCCGTCACCAAGGTTGTCAGCATTCTGGGAACGGGGGTCCCCATACTTGACTGCATGCGGCCTATGGCGTGGCTCAGCAGTGGCCCAGTACGGCCCGTCTTCATCAACCCAAGTTCAAGACCCTTGCGAGGGGCCAAGCCTCGCGGGGCAGACTGTGCAAGGCCTCCTCAGGGGCGGCCTCTCCAGGCAGGCTCGCAAGGGGGCAGAGAGCTCAAGGCAAGGGGTACCTCACGAGGTGCTCATGATGCAAGACATGACGATCAAGGCCAGGCGGGCGCGAGCCTGCGCAGTGTCCTCGTTTCCTCTTTGGAGCAAAGGGGGCAAGCGCAGGCGTGGAGTACCGAGGCATCAGGCAATGGTTTCCATATCGGTGCAACGAGACCAAGACCAGCAGAGCGGCACGACGGAGGTCACCATGGAGCCCAAGACGGCGTCATCGCCAGTGCCTTTGGCAGTCAAAGACCACCTTTAGTCAGGATAGCTTGTAGTAGCTGTCCCCTTTCAAAATGGCTGTTGTTGGCTCCCTTCCCGATCAATATTTTGGAAGAGGACCAGGGCCTCTATATATATAGGGTAGCGACCACATAGAAAGGGAGGTGGATCTGCATACCACCACCACAAGAACACCCCTCGCGAGGCTGTTCTTCCTCTGTACTGTTCATCATCAGCCCCAGAGGCAATCCACCACACCACACACAGGAGTAGGGTATTACACCACAACGGTGGCCCGAACCTGTATAAATCTTGTGTCCCTTGTGTTCTTCATCGTGCTAGATTAGATTCGCGGCGAGGTTTTGGGCGTGAATCGGTAGGGAGAAGATCTTCGTGCACACCCCAGAGTTCGAACCTTAAGGGTTTTGCCGGAACCCGATATCCGACAGAGGTGCTCGTCATCAGCCATGACGGAGCCTCTGGCGCGGACGCCCACGACCCGCTGCAGGCGATGATGCGCGACCTATCGGTACCATCACAGGCGACACCGACGCCAAGATGCTGGAAGCCCACCGTTTCGCGCTGATCAAGAGCGGCAAGAAGCTAGCCACTATGAGACGCCTCACCGAGGCCTATCAGCGCGAGGTTGATCGAGCCGTCTGTGGCAGGCAGGCTGCTGCCGGGACTAGTCGCGTGAGCATTGTCAAACAACACGGCGCGACCATCGCCAACATGTTGGGGGCCGACCCCCTAGTCTACGGCATGCCCATCAAGAACCTTCGTGCTTCCCATGCGGCAGCAGATGAGCTAGAACGCTTGGATGGTGACGAGCGACGTTGCATGACGGAGCGCGTTCAGCAGCTCATCGATGCGACAGCCGTGCAGCAAGAAGTC
>NC_041393.1:168869138-168901414 GCF_002162155.2 Triticum dicoccoides
GAAAGGCTCAACCTCCCGAACACCGACAGCAGGCGGCGCCCGCGACCGAAGGGACAGAGAGTCGGCTGCTAGCCGCAGTCGGACGTGCGTCACCATCGAGCGCGACCAAGATGGACGCCTGCAAGCTATGGAGCGGCGGGACGACGGTCCGCCTCCCCTCCACCCCGCAGGGAGAGGTATGCCTCCTCGCCGCCTGTTGAGCACCCGACGCTCAGCGGCCGGCTGGGCCGCCGCGAAGGTATCGGAGAAAACAATGCCCGTCATTGGATTGATCACCTGGCAGGATCCCTCAAACTAGAAGAAGAAGACGTGATTGGTCCGCCTTGTTTTGGCCCCCTCATTCGCGATGAGCCCTTCCCCAAAGGGTTCTCGCTCCCAAGACACATGCCCAAATACAACGGCTTGGTGAAGCAGAAAGACTGGCTGGTCGACTACTCCACCACAGTCCGCATAGCAAATGGCAACAAGCGCGTTGCCGTGAAGTACGTCCTCCTCCTGCTTTAGGGCATGGCGCACACTTGGCTGAACAGCCTCAAGCCCTACAGCATCAACAGCTTGGTAGATTTCACCGAAGTATTCATCCGCAACTTCATCAGCACTTACAAGCAGTCGCCCAAGCCTCGCAAGCTCTCTCTCTATGCCTCCAAGGCCCAGCCGAGTCCACTCGCGACTACCTGACGCGGTGGGCCGAACTCTGCAACTCCTGTGAAGGAGTGCACGAGGTGGAAGCCATAGAGTACTTCCCCGCTGGGTACAGAGAAGGCACCCTACTCAAGCACCGACTCCTCTGCGACGAGACGGCTACACTCAATGAGTTGTTGATCATAGCACACAAGTATGCAACTGCCGACTCCTCTATGAAGTCGGAGCTTCAGGTGGACGCCTCTGGGAAGGTGCTCCCTCTGGCTCCAAGAACACCGGCTGGTGACACCAGTTGGCGCCCACAGCAGAATGACAACAAGCGCAAGGCCCCAATGTCGGCTTCCACCAGCCGGAAGGTGGGAACAGTCGAAGATCAGCAGCCAAAGGGGCAACCCATACCCAAGCGTCAAAAAGGCAGCAAGCCGGCCTGGTAGCCCGTCTTTTCCTATGAGAAAACCCTTGATGCACCCTACAAGTTCCACAGCGGCGCGGAGCCATCCGATCACACTACCCGGAATTGCCACTGGCTCACCTGAATCTCCAAGGGTGAAGGGCTACTGCCCCTGCCTCCTGCTGGCCAGCCGCCTCCGACTCCTCAGCAGTCGGCGGCCTGCCCAGAAGTCGGTGCTATCCAAGATGAATTTCCTTAAGAGCATGAAGCCTACATTGTCTTCACAAGAGAGGCTAATGACAGGCGCAGCCGGTGCCAGCAGCACCAAGAAGTCAACGCTATCGCCTATAAGGCCCCAGAGTTCATCCACTGGTCTAAGAAACCCATCAGTTGGAGCCGAGCCGACCACCCGGAAGTTATGCCCTCTCCAGGTTCCTATGCCTTGGTGTTGGATGCCACCTTTGCAACAGAGAGGCGAGCTGCTCGTTTCTCTCGAGTCCTGATAGATGGCGGCAGCAGCATCAACATCCTCTACCGCAATATGATGGAGAAACTAAACATCAAGGCGAAGCAATTCCAGCCCAGCCGAACTGTTTTCCATGGCATTGTGCCCGGCCTTTCCTGCTCACCAACCGGCAAGACCAAGATAGATGTTCTCTTCGCACACAAAGATCACTTCCTCCGCGAAGCAATCTGGTTTGAGGTAGTGTACATGGAGTGCCCCTATCATGCATTGCTTGGCCGACCTGCTCTGGCCAAGTTCATGGCAGTACATCATTGTGCCTACCTCAAGATGAAGATGCCGGGAACCAAGGGCATTATCACCATAGACAAAGATGACAAGAAGTCATCCACCTGTGCCATAGCAAGAAGTCGGCTGGTTGAGTCCCTCGTGATTGCCGCAGATAAGAAGCTCCTTGGCCGGGTTGTGGCCATGGCCGGCAAGCAGACGGACCTGTCACTAGATCCCAAGGAGTCAGAGACCCAGGGCTCCTGCCAGTCGGCCAAAGAAACCAAGAAGATACCCTTGGACCCAGACAACTCGGAGATGTTCGCTCTTGTAGGAACCAACCTTGACAACAAATAGGAAAGCGAGCTCATCAATTTCCTCCGTGAGAATCAGGATATCTTTGCATGGTCCCCCAAGGACATGTCGGTTGTTCTGACGGATTTTGCCGAGCACAAGCTACATGTCAGAGCAGATGCAAAACCAGTCAAGCAACCCCTCTGCCAACTGTCTGAAGAGAAGAGAAGAATTGTTGGTGAAGAGATAGCTCGGCTCCTATTAGCCGGCTTCATTATGGAAGTGTTCTTTCTAGAATAGCTTGCTAATCCAGTCCTTGTACTAAAGAAGAACAACAAGTGGCGCATGTGCATTGACTATAACAGCCTCAACAAAGCCTGCCCCAATGATCCGTTTGCTTTGCCTCAGATTGATCAAGTGATAGACTCCACAGCCAGATGCGAGCTATTGAGTTTTGTGGATGCCTACTTACGGTACCACCAGATCAAGTTGAACCCGGCCGACCGCCTGAAGACTGCCTTCATCACACCATTCGGAGCCTTCTGCTACCTGACCATCACATTCGGCTTGAGAAATGCCGGTGCCACCTTTCAGTGTTGCATGCAGAAGTGCCCCCTCAAACAGCTTGGCAGAAATGCCCACGCCGTAGATGATATTGTGCTGAAGACGGAGAAGCGAGGTACCCTCCTAGAAGATCTCAAGGAAACATTTGAGAACCTGCGCCATTTTCAAATCAAGCTCAACACCGAGAAATGCGTTTTTGGAGTACCAACCAGCCAGCTTCTTGCCTTCCTGGTCTCTGAGCGCGGCATTGAGTGCAACCCTGTGAAGATCAAAGCCATTGAGAGGATGGAGATACCCACCCGACTGCAAGACATCCAGAAGTTCACCAGGTACTTGGCATCCCTCAGCCGCTTTGTCAGTCGGCTGGGAGGGAAGGCTCTTCCCCTGTACCAGCTCTTGAAGAAAACCACTCACTTTGAGTGGAATGACCAGGCGGACGAAGCTATTCTCTAGCGGAAGAAGATGTTCACGGCACCACCTGTCCTGGTGGCTCCGACTGACAAAGAGCCCATGCTTCTTTACATTGCCGCAACCAGCCGGGTGGTCAGCATAGTCATTGTGGTACAGCGCCCAGAGGACGGCAAGGCACAGCCTGTCCAGAGGCCTGTGTACTATTTGAGAGAGGTGCTGTCAGCCTCAAAGCAGAACTATCCCCACTATCAGAAGATGTGCGACGACATGTACTTTGCCGCCAAGAAGCTCAAGCCATACTTTCAAGAGCACCCCATCACGGTTGTTTGCACTGCCCCACTTGCCGAGATCATGGACAGTCGGGATGCATCAGGCCGGGCGGCCAAATGGGCCATCGAGCTGGCCCCATACACCATCTTCTACTAGCCTTGCACCGCCACCAAGTCTCAAGCGCTGGCTGACTTCCTCGTCGGCTGGGCCGAGACCCAGTACCTACCGCTAGCGCTGGACTCCACCCATTGGCGAATGCACTTTGATGGCTCCAAGATGCACACCGGTCTGGGGGCCGGCATCGTCCTCACCTCTCCCAAGGGCGACATGCTCAGATACACATAACAAATCCACTTCGCCGCCTCCAATAATGTGGCCGAGTATGAGGCGCTCGTACATGGGCTCCGGCTGGCCAAAGAACTCGGCATCCGCCGGATCCTGTGCTACGGTGACTCAGACTTAGTGGTCCAATAGTCGTTAGGTGACTGGGATGCCAAGGATGCAAACATCGAAAGCTACTGCTTCCTCGTCCAACAACTCAGCGGGTATTTCGAGGGGTGCGAGTTCCTTCATGTGCCACGGGCCGACAACAAGCAAGCAGATGCCCTGGCACAAATCGGCTCCACCCGGCAAGCCATACCAACCGGCGTCTCCCTTCAGCGCCTCCTCAAGCCATCTATCAAGCCCTCACCGGAATCAGAATCTATCTTCATACCGGCTGCTCCAGGAATAGTCGGATCTGACTTGGGGACCTCAGCAGACGGCTCAGGGACTTTGGCAGGCGGCTCGGGGACTATTGCAGCCATAACCGGCCTGGGGACTTCAGAGCCCGGCCCGGGGACTGCAGTAGCCGGCCTGAGGACTTCAACGACACAGCAGGCGGTGGCCGACTCCAACCCGCCACCTTCCAACCCAACCACCCTAGTTGTAGTGGACATGCTGACGGTAGAAGAAGTCGTAGCTCCATCATGGGCACAACCCATCCTCAACTTTCTGGTGAACGGAGAGCTGCCGGCTGATGAGCTCTCGGCCCAACAAGTGCAGTGCCGAGCAGGAGCCTACACGATAGTAAATAGAGAGCTTGTCAGGCGCAGCATGACTGGAGTCCTCCAACATTGCGTGGAGCTAGAGAAAGGCATGGCAATCCGCAAAGATATCCAGCAAGGCGAATGCGGCCACCACGCGGCCTCAAGATCACTTGTTGCCAAATCTTTCCGCCACGGTTTCTTCTGGTCGATTGCTTTGGAAGACGCCAAAGACTTGGTCAAGCATTGCAAGGGGTGCCAGAAATTCAGCTCCAAGCAAAAAATGCCGGCTTCTGCACTCAATACCATCCCCCTCACTTGGACTTTTGCCGTTTGGGGGCTGGACATGGTGGGCCCATTCAAGATAGCACGCGGCGGGATGACTCATCTGCTTGTTGTCGTCGACAAGTTCACCAAGTGGATCGAAGCAAAGCCAATCAAGAAGTTGAATGGGCCGACTACCGTGACCTTCATTGTAGAAATCATCATCCGGTACGGCATACCACACAGCATCATCGCTGACAATGGCACAAATTTTCTCAAAGGAGCACCCATCTGCAGTCAAACGGCCAAGTCAAGCGAGCAAACAGCCTCATCCTCTCCGGCATCAAGCCCCGACTGGTCGAGCCACTGGAGCACTCGGTCGGCTGCTGGATCGATGAGCTGCCGGCCGTCCTCTGGAGCCTGCTCACCACTCCGAACAAGTCAACCGGCTTCACTCCTTTCTTCCTTGTATACGGGACCGAGGCTGTCATCCCAACTGACATCGAATTCGACTCACCTTGCATCACAATGTACACGGAGGCGGAGGTGAAGGAAGCGCGAGAATACGGCGTTGTTCTGCTGGAAGCACTACAAAAAAAGACACATCTGTGACATTTTGGGCCGAATGAAATTTTTTTCTGTCATACTTATGACACTTCTATGACGATAATTGTGACAAAACCTAGTATCATCATAGATGTGGTGGGCTCCTACTTCTATGACAGAAAATGGGCTTTTTGTTGTGGGCGGGCCGGAGACGCAGCTGCATGACATTCTTTGGGCCGTCCATGATGGAAAAAACCGTGGTAGAAGCGAGGGCGAGGAAAATGTCGGGGAGTTCCCGGTTACGGTGGGTGGTCAGGGGCTGAGCGATGCGCGTTTCTCTCGTACACGTACGCGCGTGTGTGCGAGGCGTTGGCTCTAACTGAACCCCAGCAAGGCGTTGGGCTCTAACTGAACCCGAGCGATTGCACTGCGGGCTACACGTTACTGAAGCCGAGAGATCGATCGATGGTTGTTAACTGAACCCGATCGAGCGATTCCTTCGGTACTGCTGCTAAGTAAAGCCGATCGATGCTGCCTCTGGATGAACAGTGAGTGTTGCGGGGGGGAGGGGGGCTGGATGAACAGTGAGTGTTGGGGGCTGGATGAATAGTGAGTGGTGGGGGTGGATGAATAGGACCCCGTGGCATTGCTTCTGGATGAACAAGACCCCGATCGATCGAGCCGGTTGGGGCTGGATGAACAGGACGACCCCGTGGAGGGCTGGATGAACATTAGATGGTGGAGGGGTGGATGAACAGTAGCCCGTGGAGGTGTGGTTGAATAGGAGCCCGTGGAGAGGGGTGGTTGAACAGTAGCCAGTGGAGTAGCATGCGCTGGAGCCTGGATGAACAGGAGCCCGTGGATGAACAGTCACAGGTGGAGGTTGGAGGAGCTCGATGGTGGATGAACAGTATCCCGTGGAGGCTGGAGGAGCTCGACGTTGGAGATGAACAGTATCCCGTGGAGTCCTGTTTTGCGGTACGCCACACCCCTCCTGATGAATAGGACCCCCGTTTTGACCGTAGCGCTCCAACACAAGTTTGTTTCGTTCGTTTTGCAGTACGCCACACCCCTCCCGATCAACAGGACCCCGTTTCGACCATAGGAGGTCCAACACAAGTCCGTTTCCTCCGTTTTGCGGTACGCCAGACCCCTCCCGATGAACAGGATCCTGTTTCAAACATGGCCGGTCGAACACAAGGCCGTTTCCTCCGTTCTACGGTATTCCAGGCCTCGTTTCCATCGCCTGTTCCATTCAAGCTGGTTGGCTTCCACGTGTTTTGTTGCCTCCTGATGAACATGACGCATTCCGTTGCCTCCCGATGAACACGACACATTTCGTTAACTAAACATGAACATGACACTGATGCAGTTTCTCCGTTCCGACCCAGTCATATACACGAGCCCTGGCCGTACGTATGCGCGAGTAGGCGTTCGAGACCCCGCACATATGTATGTGTGGCCGTATTTACTTTCTTGCACCCTGGCCGTTGTATGTACGTGTACATGCTACGTGCATGCCTCTACTATGACACGTGCGCGCCTCTGCTAAGACACGTGCACGCCTCTACATCGACCAGTATGTACATACACATTCGCGACCAGAATGACAATGCTACATACGCTTCGACCAGGTGGGTCCCGACTGCCAGACACTTCCTTGCGTGAGAAGATGTAGATGGTGGGTCCCAGCAGTCAGGGGGGCGAATCGTTTTTTCTGCCCGGACGCACTTCCTTTTGTGTGAAGATGTAGCTGGTGGGTCCCAGCAGTCAGGGGGGCGAATGTTTTTTTCCCTGGCGCACTTCCTTGCATCCGAAGATGTAGCTGGTGGGTCCCAGCAGTCAGGGGGTGAATAATTTTTTTCGTGAAATACGTTGGCCCATCCGATGGGTCCCCGCTGTTAGGTGGAGGAATAATTATTTTGCACGTAATAAGGAAGCATTTCCTTGCGACTACCATGGACCCAGCTGTCAGCCTATCCACGTACAGTACTCTTCTGATGGAAGTCGGTCGTTGACCACATTGACCACACCGCGCCGAGAGCACCACGGCGGTGGATGACGGTGAGGCCTAGGAAGGGGACGATGCGGAGCTGGGGCAGACGCAGCAGTGGATGCCCACGCGAAGAGGAGTACGAGGGTTCACTTGTTCGGCTGCGGTGTGAGGCTGTCGTCGCTGCAGAATAACAGGGGGTGTGGGTGAGTAGAGGGATGGCCTGGCCAGCGGTGGGAGTAGTAGGGGGCGGTGAGGCCTCCGCGGCATCATAGCCGGCCACGGGAGGCAGGAGCATGCGGCACGACCAACGCTGCTTTGGGCGGTTGGAGCATGAAGACCAGAGGCTGAAGAAGCACTACGGCCGTTGTATGGACATCTTACGGTCACTAGAGCTAGAATTGTTCATATTGACTAAGTTGACAAAGCCCACCGTCCCCGTCAACTTAGTAGGCCCACAAGTCAGCCTCCCACCAAGGTGAGTCCCAGCTAGCAGGGGGAGTATTCATTTTTTGTGCGTAATAAGGAGGCATTTCCGGTGGGTCCGAGCTGACAGCGGGGGGGACATTTTTTTTGCGAAATACAGAGGCCCTTCTGGTGGGTCCCAGCTATTAGGTGGAGGAATCATTATTTTGCGTGTAATAAGGAGGCATTTCCCTGTATGGGCCCCTACTGTCAGCCTCTTCCGATGGCTGTTGTTTGTTGACCATGTTGACCTCGCCGCGCCGAGAGCACAAACGCGGTGGACGAGGGCGAGGCCCGGGAAGAGAACCACCCGGAGCCGGCGAAGCCACCGCAGCAGATGCCCATGCTGAGGGGAGTACGAGCGCTGACTAGTCGGCTGCGGGGTGAGGCTGACGCCGCCGGAAAATAACAGGATGTGTGGGTGGTTAGAGGGATGACCTGGCGGCAGCACAGCCAGCCACGGGAGGAGGGAGCTTGCAGTCCTGCCGGCGCTGGTTTGGGCGGCTGGAGTAGGAAGAACAGAAATTGAAGAAGCACGGCGGCCGTTGGATGGACATCCAACAGTCACTATTGTGTGTTGACTAAGTTGACAAAGCCTTGCGCATGCGTCAAAAAAAATTAGGACAGCGTCATCATCAACCTAGTAGGCCCAGAAGTCAGCCTCCAAATCTGTGGAAAACATCATACAACCCATTACCTTTATTTTCAATAATTTACAGCCCATTTGCTAATTCTGAAGGATATTTGAAGCCCATGTTCTTTTTGTTAGCATTACAGACCATATATTCTGGGCACTGCTAAAAAATTCAACGAAATTTTGCATATTTCGGTGGGGTCCGAACTCTTTTAATCACGAAATTTCGAGTCATGTTAAAAATAATTTTCAAAAAATTATATCAAAATAAAATTCAAAAAACAATTCTCTGCAAAAAAATGAATGAAATTTAGAATCTTAACTAGCAAGATGCTCGTTCGTTGCACGGAACATGAAGATGCATTTGTATGAGTAGTTTATCTTGTGGGAGAAAAGATGATATTTTAATGTAATTGCCAGTTGGCTTTGGTTTTTATAAGAGTAGAGAGTAGAGAAATCCTGAAAAAATGATATTTTAATGCAATTGTCAGTTGACATTGGTTTAAAATTATACAGCCCATTTCTTACAACTTATAGCCCATTTTCTGGGGAAGCCCATTTCTTACTAATTACATCCCTCCTCGTCTTGAAAGATTTGCAGCCCAGCAGGGCTGAGAAAAGAAAGTAGGCCTCGGTTTTGGTATTCTCCAAAAAAAGAACTGGGCTAGCCATTTTCAGAAAGAAAAAATATATCAACTAGGCGCGTCATGTGCTTAATAAAAGCGTAAGCATGGGCTAGACGGGCCACAGCCCCCGCACAGCGCGCAGTTGAGCTCCGTCTCTGAAACTAAAAAATAACTGGGCGAGCTGCTGGGTCCCTGGTGTTATCCGCTCGTTGTGTAATTTTCTCGTTTATTGACTACGTTGACCATGGCGTGGGACCTAGTTGTCAAACAATTAGGAGGAAGTATTTTTTTTGGCTTGTAATAATGAGGCACCTGCTTGTGAAATGCAATGACCTTGGTGGGTCCCTACTGTCAGCCTATCCATGTACAGTCATCTCCTGATTCCTCTTGGTTGTTGACCATGTTGACAACGCCAGACGACGGCGGGCATAGCGAGCGAACCAAGACGGAGAACGACGGCGAGGCCTCGGATGGGGATGAACAGCAGCCGTCGAAGGTGCGGCAGTGTAGTGGCAGGTGGAGGGGAGAACGAGGGCAACAACATGCAACTCAAGGATACAAATGGTACAGAAAGGCCAAGGATTAATTGTTCATCAAATTTTTAGACAAAACCCAGATTGAACATGACAGTAACATCTAACCCAACCACTCTTTTTTGCAGTCACAAACAAATGGATCGGCCTGATCCATAAAATCAACATCTTGTGCGAAAAAAATTATTTCACGATGACTACAACTTGTTGTAAATAGAAGCCGAGCACGTTTAGAAGCCTATTTGTCCACCTGAAACTTCCTTTTTTTGCTGTTCAACATGTCCGTCCGTGAGAAATGTCTTGCGGTAAAAATTAAGCCTCATGGACAATAGTAACCTCGCATTCAACAGGAAGAATGTGACAAAGCTTCTGTTTGCCTGGTTGGATGCATATCGTTCCATTGTTATTTTCCTCAAACGAATGTCATGAGAACTAAGAAAATCCTTGTGCTTATTATGCCATCGATTGGTTATACATTTTTCTCCATGTGGTTCTGCCTAAGTAGACATGAAGATTGAAAACAGTTAAGGTCTGAAAAAAGAGTATGTCGAAAGAATGACATCTGAACAGTTAATTCTAGTACAATATATATGGTCTTTCAATGTGCATGAAATCTTCACCTCTATGTATAAATTCTCCAGAGATCGAAAGCATCGCAGCAAGCCAATAATTATGTCCAGATCAAAACTATACATTTTGATATATATGATCTTGATAGAATCCAGCAGCGTTGATAGGCTATCAGTGGACGAACTCTTCATTGAGCATATAACATAATATTGGTACCCAAAGTGTACTCCAAGATGATATAAAACTTATGCGCACAAATGAAAAATGCAGCATTATGATTACAAATGTGTAGATGATAATATACGTACCTGAAAAAGTGAGGATCCAAACACCAACTCCTTGTGATTATTAAACGGGTCATGAATTACACCCAAGGTCTCCAGTTTGGGCATAGAGACGACAAATATTTGTGAAGGTGTATAACAATTATTAAGGAGCAACCTTTCAAGTGAAGGGGCATCTTCGATGATGAGCTGTTGTCCTTTAAAACAAATTCCAATGCTTTTAAGGTGAGGCGACTTTATTCGGAGACAACTGATACCGATTTCTATTCCCAAAACAATCAGCAAGTGCTCCAGGGCAGGGCAACTAGAGTGGATGATGTTGTGCAGTGAGGCCTCCGACAGATAAACCACCACAAGCGAAAGTTTTCTTAGCAGTGGGAGTCGAATCATTTGTACCAGATCATATGGTAGATGGCACCGGGCGAAGGTGGCGGTGTGGAGACAGGAGGAAAACCGCGAGATGGACAACGGTGGTGTGGGCACGAATTCTTGGTGTGTTCGTGGTATGAAACTTTTGTGGTAATGGTACAACTCAAACTGCTGGAGTTTTCCGAATTCAGGGGATGTCTGCCAAGCGTCCACCTTGCCGGGTATGGACAGCAGGTAGCGTGTTGGGATGCAGAGGCATTGAACAGGGCCCTGCTGGTGAGAAGAGACGATGGCTCTAAGGAGATCAAATTCAGGAAGGACAGATATCTGACGACAGTCGAGATTGAGGGGCGCGGTGTGCCATAGAGGGCGCCACCGAGTTGAGAGGACTTGTGTGCGGCAGCAATCCTTGGTCGGGAGAAGCGAGATGATCTCCTCAAGGATGACGTCCGGGAGATCTCTGATGCGGTCCATCAGAGATTCTACCGGTTCGTCAGGTCCGGGTGGGGGAGGGCGGGCTCGCCGCTTCTCCCCCTACTACCGGGTGCGGGATGTACAACCGGCGTCGCCGCTGGTGGGAGCCTCATCTTCTTGGCGCTGGGGCCAGCCAACTCCATTTTCCTTGTGGGCGTCGCACTGAGCTCACGGGTTTGAGAAGTGTAGCTAGAGATGAGCCTAGTGGCAGTGTGAGTGGGGAAGAAGGAGGGCTGGGGATTTTTGTAGGAGTGGAAGAATAGGAGTAGGCGTTTTTTGTACGAGTGAGGAAGAAGGTGAGCGAGGGTTTTCTCGACGAGTGAGGAAGATTGGGGAGCGGGGGAAATTGGGGGGGGGGAGACGGAAGCGAGAGAGCGAGTTGTTCGTGTTTATAAGGACCGCTACACTAACTACTCGCTTTTTCCCAAGAACCGCTCTCTTCTTTTGCGTTGCTGCATTAGAGCTGGCGCATGGACTTGGCTGACTGGCCATGCATGCAGGATGCATGTGCCCGCCGGCCACTGCATGCGCCTGGTTTGTTACTAGGCCTATATAATAGGGTGGTTATGGAGTAAATTAAGGAGATTTATTTTCTCTCTGTGCATCCACCAAATTAGAGGGTGCGCTACTGGATGTAGACACTCACATTATACTAAGCTTCAGAAGATACGGTATGCATACTACCATTCAGAAGAACAAAAGTTCAGCATGTCTATGCATCTCAATGATTCACCATACTATAACTAATACAAAGCTGTGAGAAGGTGTGGAAATAAAGAAAATCGGTCGATGCTTCTCTGAGCAAAGGGCCTCCCTGCGCACGCATTAATTTCCTGGGCATGCTTGTTTCTTCTCAATGTTGCAAGCACTTTGAGCATGTTGGCAACTCCACAGCTAGCTAGCTGCCTCATCTTGCAATTGATGCTGACACATTTGCAGCAAACACATGAGGAAATAGAGATGACTCAACATGAGTCCATATTGTGCAGTTCCCCTGAAATCATATTCATTGTCCTGAATCTGAAAAGATAGGAAAACAGTAGCTATACTTAAATGGTGTTGCAAAACAGTAGCACATATCAATAGCTCGGCATGACAAAACACGATCATCTGGACGAAGGGGATACTGACCTACCTGAGGAAGATTATATATAATTTCATAAGTCCTTGGTTGATTTCCACCTTCGGCTACACTGCTTGGTTGCTCCTCCACACATGACAGGATCGTTCCGCACTGCATTCAGCAAGTCAACGTATGAATAAGCTAATTTCATCTTGCAGTGGTCATTGTACCTAGTTGCGAATGTAGGAATACCTGGAGCACCATGAGGTTAGCTGACAGCGGGTAGATGCAGCCATATAAATTTTGTGCGGTGCTACCAGAATTGAGGTTTGTATCCCTTCCTGTTATGAGAATTCTTCTTGAAGTTGGTAGAATGTGACGACTTGTTCTTTGCATCAAACTTGCCTTTCCCCTGAGATTTGTTCTTGTTGTTTTCGGGCTGGTTGGGCTAGAAGTTCTTCTCGTGTACCATGTGGGCAATAGAAGCTCCCTCAGCGACCCGAGCACGTGTGTCTTTTGCTCTCGCCTTCTCCTCAAAATCAAGAGTGCTAATGAGATCCAAAATAGAAAACTCATGTCTCTTGTTTTTCAGAGAAGTAGCAAAATCGTTCCACGAAGGTGGAAGCTTGGAAACGATGGTCCCAGCAACAAATTTGTCCGGCAACACACACTTAAAGTACTCAAGTTCCTTAGAGAGTGACTGTATGGCATGAGTCTACTGAACAACAAAGCGCTCATCAGTCATCTTGTAGTCACAGAATTGCTCCATGACGTACAACTCGTTGCCAGCGCCCGAGGGCCTAAACGTGGCCTCGAGCAGGGCGGCTTTGAAGAGGTTATCCATGTTCTGAAAAGCTTCCTGTTGTGTAGGATTAAGATCGCCCTCAGGCTTACCCTTAGTGGCGTCATAGAAGTGCATGATCTGAAACCAATATACTGCTCTTGTGCGCCACCTTTTAGATTGCACCCCCTTAAAATACGCGGCTTCAAAGGCGCAGCAAAACCACTCGGAGTAAATTGCCTGTAATCAGGTTTTTGGATTGGATTGTTGAATATATGAGCAATTTAGTATGAGTTTAATCCGAATCGGCAGTAAATAGATCATGACGTCAATTGCAAACATCAAAGTAATGATGCAGACTAAACCAGGAGGACAGAATCACATGCTGTACAGCGGGAGCAAAACCGATGTGGTTAATGTTGTCACTCATGTCATTGATGAAGAGGTTACCAAGGTCGGGGAAGAAGGCTATCGTTGAGGAAGTCATCGTTGGCAGCAGTCACCGGAGTGAGCTGCCCAAAAACCTGATCGCCCCTCCCCCGTACATGATCGTGAAAGGCGGGGTTCGGAGGACTGCTTTCCCTTCTCGTGGTGCACACCGGAAGGAGGGCTGGAGAAGAATTGTGTGGCGGCGCTAAGATCTGGAACAGTGCGAAACCATATGATATAGCGGCGTCTAGGGTAGAGCATGTCAGGTCGGTCGTGCGAGTATAATAGTAGGCCTTTGGCCCCCAAACCTCACGTCCAAGTCAATAATAGCCCCACCAAGGTTTGTCTCAAAAAACAGAGTAATTAAGGCGTCCGTTAGTCCCTTTAGTAACTATATCATTAATAATGGCCCCACCTTTTGTCTCACAAAGTATGTTGGAGTACAACCTTCTACACGTTTATTACAATCCGCTTCTCTTCTCTCTCCTCTTCTCTCTCCTTCAACTAAGCACAAATACTATATTTAAATCCTTATAGCCTGCTTATGTCATCTAATTGTAGTACTTGTTCTAAAGTTACTCTCCACTGTGTAGTCTGAAATGCCGAGCGTGCATCGGGCGGTGCCCTTGGTCGGCATGCCGCTTCAACGGCGGAAGGAGTGAGAGGTCGCGTCGCCCTGACTTGCCATCAATGTGGAGCGGCGGGCTCAGCTAGTGCCGGGTGGGAAGCGCGCGTGGGAGGGGGGAGGGTTTTTTGTTGGGCCAAGAAGGTGAGAAGCCAACTTGGGATCGGTCCGGACGGGGAAATATCATGTGCTCCTATACTCTGCATATAACACTAGTCTATGTTACTACTTACTCCTTTCCGGTTTATAGAGATGTTTAGATTAACATAGTAATATGTTACAGTATAAGTTACTTCCCACTATGACCAGCCTTGGCCTCTCCTAGTGCTCCACCATGTAGAGGTTCTAAGCCTGCCACGTAGGCATAAAATATGATGTGGCACCAACAAACTAAGAACCTATGCATTGAAGACTTGAGTTACTAAGCCATTTAATGCACTTAGCACCTCATCTAAGCACATCTAAGCACTTACTATCACCCCCTTGACCGTGGACCTTGACGGTGTATGTCACCTTGTGTCTCATAATATTCCTCGTCATCATCTAAGTCCTAGAAGATCTCACCCACATCATCATCAGCATGCAGCCGCCTTGATAGACAATGTGCGCAGAAGGAGTAGAGGCGACTGGGGAAGCACCACCACCATGTCATGGGCACTCCATACATGCTCGTGTGCGTGCAACGTGCGTGTTTTTCCATCGGTGCTAGCTCTAAGGCCGAGGTTGCAGTCGTCTTCGTGTCCGACTAGTCATTGAGCAATGACGGCAAAGAGGTGCTTCAAGAGATGCATAGGCGCTGTTGCGTGCGAGCTTCGCCATAGCACGGAGAACGGGACGTCGCCGCGGATGGAGCACGCCTCCATGCAGTCGAGTGTGTGCGCATGCATGTGTTATTCACGTGCATTCTGCGGCCGAGCATGTGTGCATGCACGTGTTGTGTACATGCGTTATGTGCTCCATGCTGTGCGCGTATGTGAATGAGTTGGATCGGATGGAGTTAGTGCATTGGCTTGTGTACATGCGTGGCTGCATGCATCCTGTACATGTGTCACTTGTTGCGTGGTTATCAATAATTCAATATAAACTACTCCCTCCGTTCCTAAATATAAGTCATTCTAGCCATTTCAAATAGACTACAACATACGGATGTATGTAGACATTATTTATAGTGTAGATTCATTCATTTTGTTTTGTATGTAGTTCCTTATTGAAATCTCTAAAAAGACTTATATTTGGGAATGGAGGGAGTATAAAACATCTTCAACTTAGCATCCTGATGTACCATTTGTAGTGGTTAGCGAAAAGTTCATGTTCTTTTATTTGTTTATAGGTGGGCAGGCAGCAAAAAACACGGGAAAACGTGCAAGGTTCCTTGCAGACCCTCCACCGCGAGGTTCCTTGCTCCTTCTCGGTAGTCGGGAATCTATGCTCTTCAACTCTTTTCTTTTATGTGAGCTTTGTTCATCCTTTTCCCAACACGCGAGACATCTAGCATCAAGGTGCACGTGCCATGCAAGAAAATGGAGATAATTAGATAAGCAATGCGTAAGTGAGTCGTGCACTTCGATGGCACCTACGCAATATTTTTTCTCCTCGATGGCACGTGAATAGTGCATGTACTCAATGACGGAGCACGAGATGGTAGCACTGACATGGTCAGCCCTTTTTTGGAGAGAGTACGTACTAAATAACTTTGATGTGTCCCGTCAACTCGCAGAATGACGAGAAGCTTGATTACGCCTTCTCCCTTGCCAACGCGTGCGCGGTGGCTCGCAGCATGAGGAGAAACTTTTGCTTACAACAAGTGGACGTGAAGCAGTTCATTTGGTGTCAGATTGCCAGAAGTACTACTGTAGAACCATTGACTTTCGGAAGAGGAGAAGAGCCAAGCGCAAGGTCACCTACTAACCTTAGGCTAGGCGTAGTGGGAGTAACATAAGTAGGGGTACCTCCTTTTTTATTCTAGAAACAACCACACGCGAATATCGAGGTGCTGGTTATGTAGAACAAATTTCCTGTAGTCTGTGCTCAGCCCTCCTCTATCTCTCTTCTCAGCCAGCCAGCGGACACACGGAGCCCATCATCTATTTGCTCACATGCGGTCCCACATGTCAGTGAAAACGCAAGAGGACCCACTGAACCTGAACATCTTTGACCTCGATGTGCTGGTGATGAAAAACAAATCCAATAAAGATCTTCGGTGGCCGCTTTAGGAGTTATTCAAGAGTAGTAAGATTCTATTTACAGTTTAACCCAAGATGCACATCACGTGGCTTCAACTACCACTCTATTTTCTTGCATGACACAACCTGGATGCTGGATGTCCCACGTGTCGGCAAAAGGAGGAAGAACCTGACCAAATCTTTGGTTGTGCTCTCGGATTAGACTAGTTGTGCTAACTTAAAAATTTTATTGTGTAATAGAATGGATGCAAGTTTTGGTATTGGGAAGAAGAGTACATTGATATATTGATAGAGCGCAACTTAGTAGATATTCTAGCACTTTTAGCTAGCATAGAGGCTAGAGATGAGACTAGTGCACTTGTTGATACTCCTACTAGAATAGAGGCTAGACATGAGACTAGATGCGAGGAAGCAACGTCTACTTCTTTACACTCGAAGAAGAAAGAAGCACACAAGATCGAGCCTCCGCAGATCAACAGTGAATGCATCGATAAGGCACTAATCCAACTTACAGGAGCAGTTATGGAAGTTGGATATCTTCTAAAATGTATTCTTGTGGTTCTTGTTTTCTTTGCTCTTGCTTTTCTTACAAAATTATCGTTGGAGTTCGTGCAAAATGGAGGTCTGTTTGGGTCGTGCGTTGGAGTTGGCCTTACAAGTGGGACCGCAGTTGAGGAAACCGACTATCGGAAAACCCCCACCTCTCCCGCCGCGCGATGGCTGAAGTTAGAGAAACGACGAGGTTGAAGAGATTGCTCTAGCACGGACTCCAAGAAATATGGTGTCAGATGGATGTCGTGCTGGTGGCGTGAGCCGTACTCCTGGACGTGAATGCTTGTTCTAGCCCATGCCACCCTACTACTCCTACTACTTATATAGTACTAGTATCGAGGATTCGAAGTGCTGGTTACGTACATCAAACACATTAACATATGGCTACAGTAAAAACACCCGCCCGACGCGCGAAGCATGTGAAGCTAGTACAAATAGTGTACTACTATTGTTGATTGGCCTCATCCGATAACCTGTTGCAATGCACGTACAATTATGTATTCGGAAAATATTTTGTTGCCTCGTCGCACCACTCACTCAGATAAGCGACTCGAAAGCCATTCATAAATTTAGTAAGTTTATCACATGCATATCATTTTATTACATACAATAGGTCATCAACCCACATCGACAACGAGGATACACTATAAATACTAAAGTTTTCATCACACAACAAATAACAAGCAATGAAATGAACTTCAACTCAACCAATCCTCGGCATTGGAAATACTTGTTTTGAACCACAAGTGATTCTCTGGGATGGGCCATCTTTTATCAATCTCGAGACCAACGCAGGACTAATCATCCAGGCTAAAGCGGCCTACTATATCAGTACCAGGGTAGGGAGCCAGCCAAACGTCCGAGGTATAGACACAGTTGCTTCTCATAAATGGTACTAGTAACATTGTGTCAACATCAGTTGGATCGCCTTTCACCATCATCGGATAGTTTTGTCCAAGGAAGAGCGAGTTTTCTCCAAGACTATCAATTCTGTACCAAGGAGAAGATGTTGGTGCTAGCACACTAGTATCCATTCCGAATACCATACAACGAGTGTTGGAATAGGTCCGGAGAGTGCGACCATGGGAGACAACACGTGCTCCCTCGGTAGTAACAAACTCAGTGCGCTGTATACAGACAAGAAGAGGTGATCCATCGAAATTAGTTCCTAGGAGCCACTGAGTATATAAGTTCGACTCGTCCTCATGCTCGTGATCATCACCATCGTCATCTCCCACTTGGTTATAAAAGTGTTCAAGCATAGGTGGTGGAATGTTCATAGGACCTTGGAAACACAAGAAGAAGGTTAATTAGTGAAGGGAAACTTGCTAACCCGCATGCATGTAGATGAAACAATTATAATTATGGTGGAAGACAAACGTACCGAAACTATGAGGATCCCATGCAAAAAATAGTGCCATGAGTGGTGGAAGCAAACACAAGACCCTCGTATTGAATTGCATCACAGTACACATCCGTGTATAGAAACTGATTTTTGAGCAATATCCATCGAGTCAAACCACAAAGGACGGCAACAAGCTTGTTGAAGATAGCAACAACTTCATAGTTCTTGTAATTCCAAGAGCGGTTGGGAACTCGATAAATTGCTATCTTCCGTAGAAGACAGTCACCATGATCGTATTTGAACGTGCGTACAATACCGGTATGCTCAACCTCTGGGCAGTCTGCTGAGATTTTTCGAATTGGAACCCAGTGGCGAGTGTACACATTCACAAGTTCCCACTCGCAGTTGTACCCAATATAAACAACCCAATCTCCATTTGCGCCTCCCCAATCCTTGCCCTCAAGCGATGGCATCTTAACATCATACATATCATTATCAAGTGGCATCAACTTGCACAAGGCGAGGCCTCCGTCGTCCCTACGCCAGTCATCAGGGTCACGACGAAGAAGATAGGGGAGATCAAACCGCTCATTGAACCTTGGGTTCCTTGTAATGATGTTATTAGTTGAGTCAATAATGGTCTTGAACGAACCTGCCATGCTAGCCGAGGTGATGACGTCGCACCGATCAATGAGTTCCTCCACCACGTCATCTTTCAGATCGGGGCAAGAATAACGGGGTCGTTTCCGGCCTGTTCCCTCCATGGAGAAGACGATCGAACAATGGCAGAAGGAAGGGTGAAGGAAAATGGAGGAGGGAGAGGAAGAGCGTGCGGCAGCAGTTCCAAATCGAGAGGGGAAGGCGAAGAGTCGGTGGACGGTTGCCAATTTGCCACGGTACATGAAGAGGCGCCCCGGCCTACACGTCCGTTCAGAAATACTAGTAGAAAAGGACTCGCCATCGTCTCACTGAAATGTTGGAATGGGACCACATGTCAACAAAACATGGTGTGTAATTTCTCGTGCAAAATGCGATCTGGCCACATTGGCCCGAGGTGCCGCATTAGTTTTTTTTTGAAAGTTTGCCGCATTAGTTATCGACCTTTGTTTTTTTTAACATGCAATCTGAATGGATAGCTCCTGTGGTCATCACACGTGAGTGGATATAGTGATGTTTGATTTGCCCGAGCAACCTATTACTGTGGGAATATGGGAGTACCAGCGGATTCAAGGAACAGAGAAATGATGGTTGCTTCGTTCGGGAAACTTACTGTGGCGAAGGTGGGGCTCTGTGATTTGACTGCTCACTAGTCATTACTACTGCGGCGCAACGACCGGGGTGAATCTTTCCCTGAAGTTGTGTTGTGCACTCAATATTGCTGCATGGCAGGTGGAACCGGATGAAGGATGTCCAACATATCGGCGAAACGAAGTTGAATTGTTTTTGGCATTGCTATCAATCCTTCAGGATTTGTTTATCTGTACGCATAATTTTGATGAGATTGTACTGTGATGCTATGAAGGTTTCAACTTTGGTTCCCGTAGGGAAAAAAGGTTTCAACTTAGGATTCATGTGTCTTGCCTCGAGATTATCTCATTACAACATTCCATCAAATACAAATGAAACTACCATGGCTAATGCATCTCAATGGTTCGCAGGTCAGCACCAATTCACATCACAACTGAAGACAAAGTTGTGAGAAGGTGTAAAAATAAAGAAAAAAATATAATTGATCGATGTTGTTCGTAGGCATAGCTCCATTTCCTTGGCACAGTGTCCATTGCTTGGCAGCTAGTTTCACCCAGCTCTGTAGGCAAAAAAGAGGTGTATGAGGGACACCACAATCAGATCATTTTGTGCAGCTCCACTAAAATCGAGCGGACCATCCCTGTTTGCAAAGATATCCAGTCAGTGTGATTACAATAATAGTGGAACTAGATGATGAAACATAACACACATAAATAGAAGCCGATCACCTCTGCGATCTATCTTTAGGACTAACTTCTTGTTGGAGAAGATTAGGCACGGAGTTGGATGAGGAGGATAGCAAAACCAATCTCCCTTTCTGCAGTCCCACAGAAATGTAAAAACGTTGCCCGTGTGACATTTTGGCGAAACTGCACAAAACACTCTTTAGAAAAAAGTGATTTGTGCAGTTCACCAAAAGGTCGCAACAGCAACAACGTGAAAATGTATGGCCATGTTTGCAAAAGGAGGTCGAAAGGAAACAATTACTGCCCAATAACACGAGTTGAAGACACATACGCCGACAAAAAAGAAGCATGTTCCATGTAATAAGGAAAAGATAGCACATGGTGGTTTATCAAAAATGGTTTGAGGATGAGATTGCAAGATGGAAAGTATGCCAGCCGAGATACGATTTAAGCAAACAACTAAAGAAGATCCACGTGCAACAACATGGGAAGATGGGTAGTGGAGGAAGGCCGGAGGAAGCTGTACCTGAGGGTCGTCGGGATGTTACTAGGAGGGCGCCGACGGTCGGGATCTGCCCATACTACGGCAGTGAGCAAGTGGCGAAGGCCCTACCACGCCGGAGCTTGCTCAAAGAAAACGGCGGGTACTACAGATCGGGACGTGCTGCCTCAACGCCGTCGAACTGAGAGACGATGCACATCCTCCCTTTCTGCCAACGGATGGGATGCGGCCGGATCATTGACCAACACTGAGAGAGAGAGGCCACGACCGCCTTGTGTGAGATGGTGTGATGAGAGACAAACCCATTTTTCCATTTTCCCCATGGCAATCATTTTATATTTTGTACGTGCCATTGAGGAATATATAACTTTATTTAATGCTAAGGCGTCAAGTTGAACTTTGTTCCGTCTAGGCGTGGTACCCGACCCTCCTTCGATTAAACAACCGCTACATGCATCAAATTATCACGTGGGCTGCCTTTTTGTACAGAAACGAACTCCACCGTGTACCGGCGCGGGTGTGGCCGGGTGTGACGCCCCCGATTCAATCATACACTAATCATGCACGCAAACGTGTATGATCAAGATCAGGGACTCACGGGAAGATATCACGACACAACTCTAAAACATAATTAAGTCATACAAGCATCATAATACAAGCCAGGGGGCTCGAGGGCTCGAATACAAGTGCTTGATCATAGACGAGTCAGCGGAAGCAACAATATCTGAGTACAGACATAAGTTAAACAAGTTTTCCTTAAGAAGGCTAGCACAAGCTGGGATACAGAACGAAAGAGGCACAGGCCTCCTGCCTGGGATCCTCCTAAACTACTCCTGGTCGTCGTCAGCGGCCTGCATGTAGAAGTAGGCACCTCCAGTGTAGTAAGAGTCGTCATTGACGGTGGCGTCTGGCTCCTGGGCTCCGGCATCTGGTTGCGACAACCAGGTAGAAAGGAAAATGGGAAAAGAGGGAGAAAAGCAACCGTGAGTACTCATCCAAAGTACTCGCAAGCAAGGAGCTACACTACATATGCACGAGTATATGTGTAAAGAGGCAATATAGGTGGACTGAACTGCAGAATGCCAGAATAAGAGGGGGATAGCTAATCCTGTCGAAGACTACGCTTCTGGCAGCCTCCGTCTTGCAGCATGTAGAAGAGAGTAGATTGAAGGCCTCCAAGTAGCATCGTGTAGCATAATCCTACCCGGCGATCCTCCCATCG
This sequence comes from Triticum dicoccoides, assembly GCF_002162155.2. Taxonomy (NCBI): domain Eukaryota; kingdom Viridiplantae; phylum Streptophyta; class Magnoliopsida; order Poales; family Poaceae; genus Triticum; species Triticum dicoccoides. The sequence goes on from NC_041393.1 coordinate 168,890,860, forward strand.
TCGCCCTGTGGAAAAGCGATCACCGGGTTGTCTGTGGAACTTGTCTGGGTGTATTTTATTAAGTATCCGGTTCTAGTTGTCATAAGGTCAAGGTACAACTCCGGGTCGTCCTTTTACCGAGGGACACGGCTATTCGAATAGATAAACTTCCCTGCAGGGGTGCACCACATAACCCAACACGCTTGATCCCGTTTGGCCGGACACACTTTCCTGGGTCATGCCCGGCCTCGGAAGATCAACACGTCGCAGCCCCACCTAGGCACAACAGAGAGGTCAGCACGCCGGTCTAAATCCTATGCGCGCAGGGGGTCTGGGCTCATCGCCCATTGCACACCTGCACGTTGCGTACGCGGCCTGAAGTAGACCTAGCAACCTCCATTACCAAGGAAGTTGCATTAACACAGTCCAACCCGGCGCGCGCTGCTCAGTCGCTGACGTCATGAAGGCTTCGGCTGATACCACGACGTCGAGTGCCCATATCTTTCCCGCGTAGTTGGTTAGTGTGTATAGGCCAGTGGCCAGACTCAGATCAAATACCAAGATCTCGTTAAGCGTGTTAATATGAAGTAACCGTGGACGCCGACCAGGGCCAGGACCACCTCTTGCCTAGGTGGTCTCAAACTACCCTGTCGCTCCGACACAAAGGAACAGTCGGGGGCCGTCAGGAACCCAGGCCCACCTCTACCGGGATGGAGCCACGTGTCCTTTCAGCCCCCACATCGGAATCACTTGCGGGTACTCAACAAGCTGACCCGACTTTAGTCACCATCTGTATAGTATGTATATATGTATAGTATATACCCGTGATCACCTCCCAAGTGATCACGGCCCGATAGTATAGCAAGGCAGACTGACAAGAATGTAGGGGCAATGATGATAAACTAGCATCCTATACTAAGCATTTAGGATTGCGGGTAAGGTATCAACGACTGTAGTAACAATGACAGGCTATGCAATAGAATAGGATCAATCGAAACAGTAACATGCTACACTACTCTAATGCAAGCAGTAGAGGTAGAATAGGTGATATCTGGTGATCAAAGGGGGGGCTTGCCTGGTTGCTCTGGCAAGGAGGGGTCGTCAACACCGTAGTCGAACTGGGTGTCGTCGGCAGCCTCAAGGTCTTCCGGAAAGAAGTAACGGAGGGGGAACACAATAAATGATAGAGCAATCAAAGCATCACAAAGCGTAACATGGCAATACGCGGTGCTAGGTGTGCCCTAACGCGGTAGTAGGTGATACCGGCGAAAGGGGAAAACATCCAGGAAAGTATCCTCGGTGTTTCGCGTTTTCGGATAGATGAACCGGAAGTGAAATGTTGCAGGTTCACTATGCTAGGGATGTGTGGCGAACGAACGGGCTGCGCATCTGGATTCGTCTCGTCGTTCTGAGGAACTTTCATGTAGAAAGTATTTTCATCTGAGCTACGGTTTATTTTATATGATTTTCTAAAGTTCTAAATCATTTTTAGAATTTATTTAAATAATTTAATTCAACATTATCCAGAATAGTGTTTGCTGACATCAACATGACGTATGTGTGATGTCAGCAGTCAACAGTGCGGTTGACTAGGTCAATCTGACGTGAGGGTCCCGCATGTCATACTGTTTAGTTAATTAACAATAGTTAATTAGGTTAATTAGCTAATTAGGCTAACTAAACATAATTAATTAAGCTAATTAATTTATTAATTACTTAATTAATTATTATTTGATTTTATTTAGTTAATTAATTTTTTAAAAATGTTCCAGGGGCGTGGGGCCTACTTTTCATAGGCTGTTTATCTAAACAGGTAATTAAAGTTAATTACAGGGTTAATTAGATTAATTAACAGGATTAATTAAGTTAATTAATTATCATAATTAATTAATTATATTGTTTTTATTATTTTTATTTCATTTTCGTTTTCTTTTGTTTCCTTGGAAAAATACAGGGGCGGGGGCCCCTGTGGTTAGTGGCACAAGGCCAAGCACACACGGGTGCACGCGCACGCGCGGAGGCGAGCCGGCGGCCAGCGGCTACGGCGCTTGGTCGGCGAACAGCGGCAGCAGCGGCGAGCTCGCCTGGGAGCAGTCGGTGGCGCGGTTCGTGGTCGGGGCAGGGAGGGCGCGTGACCAAGGGGCTCACGGGCGCGACGATGGCGACGCGAGCTCGCCGGAGCTCGCGGGGCACTGGACGGCGGGTACAGCGGAGGCGCGGGCGTGGCCTAGGTGGTGTTCAGCGTGAGTGGGGCCGGGGTGAGCTTGGCGACGGCGACGACAAGCGGTGGAAAGGGGGGACGAACGGGTCCTCACCAGCGTTGGTGAGCAGGAAGGCGTCGAGGCGAGTGGAGGCCGTTCGGGGAGGAGGACGAGGACGGCGGTGTCGGAGACGAGGCAGGTCGTCGAGGGAGGAAGGCGGGGTCGGTCCAGCGACGGGGTAGGGGAGGCGACGGGAGGCGCGGGGCATCGGCTGCCCAGACCGGATCCACGCGGGGCGAAGGCTTCGAGGAGGCGGGCGCCGGCGCCGGCAGGGTCAGCTCGGCGGCGGTGACGCGGTCTTCGGGGGCAAGCGCCCCCGATCCAGATCGGGGGGAGCGAGAGGAACGAGGGGGAGTGGGTGTCGTGAGGGGGAGTGGGGTTCTGTTGGCTTAGGGTTTGGAGAGGGGAGGGGGGTTACGTGTGCACGGTTGGGCCGCCTGGTTGGCCCAGAGGGGAGGGGGTCTTTTCCTTTCTTTTTTTTGTTTTGTTTTTATTCTTCTTTTTATTTTTATTTTTTTCTGTTTTATTTTAGATACAGATTATTTTTAGTTTACAAAAAAAGATAACAACTCCTAAATTAATGTTTGAGAACCACCCACTGCCATAAATGTTTTACCCCGAAATAAATTAGTTCATAATTTTATTAATTGAAAAAGGTATTCACTTAATTGTTTTTACTATTGTTTAAATCACTTTAGAGTAATTAATTATTTTATAAAAAATGTTGTTTCTCCACCAATACTATCCATGATTTATTTGTCACAATAAGAATATTTTGGTTTTGAGAATTGAAAACTTTTATTGTTTGACTTTAATTCGAATTTGAATTTGGATGGGTTCTGAACTAACACGAGATTAGCAACGGTAATCGTGGTGACTCGGCATCATTAACGTGGGATTACTGTAGCATAACTATCCGGGCGTCACAATTCTCCTCCACTACAAGAAATCTCGTCCCGAGATTTAGGAGCGGGAGTAAGGGGGAAGGGATTTGGTTACGAAATTCTAATGAATCTTCTCGTTCTTGGTTTCTCTTCTTGAAGAGGTCGATACATTTCACTGATGTCTTCATTTCTCTACTTCAGGTCATCATGATGAAGTTATCATTTTCTTGGGGAACTCCAACGTACTTATCAATAGGTAAGGGACAACTCGGCTATGACAGAATGCTTATGAGGGAAACAATCTGGGGGTTAACCCATGAATGAGCATAAGATTATCTCTCGAGTTGAACATATAAAATACATCGAGAGTAAGGTATGAAGGTACAATAAGAGGTTCCAAGCGGATAGATAGTTGCTCGAAGTCTAAACCAGAGTGAGAAAGGGGTTTAGAGCAGCGAGAATAAGTATTGCATCTGATACCAGAATAGAGCACTAGGAAGGTGGCTCGCGAATTACCTACAAAACCAAGAGCAAGGGATAACTTTGTCAACAAGGTGTACAGGAGAGTCAGGTTTCGATCCTGTGGAATTGTGGGTTGTGGGCCCACCATGTGAGTTAAAAGTAGGAAGGGCGGAGACGTCTTGCGTGATCATGCAAGCAAGGTATGTCAGAGGGTAGCCTATCGATTATGTTGGCAACAACGTCGGTACCAAGTGCGAGGGATGAAGAGAACCATTTTCCTGCTTGTTGAACGAGGCGGACCATTAGGCAAAGTTCTCATTCATCGGTGGCTACCGAAATATCATCAACAATAGTAACAGGGCCTCGTTGACAGAATTTTACACCGAGGTGTTTACATATGCAGGAGAATATTATTGCTGAGATCATATAGATCACAAGAAACGTTAAACCAACCAATGGAATTGAAAATATGGTTATCAGATTAAACAGAACAATGGAAAGGAAAATTTGTTTAAACACATACTTCAGGGGAATATCCTTCCCAAGGACAAGCAGAGCAAGATATCCATGATAGGATATAAAGTAGAAAACACTTTAGGTAAGGGGAGAGAAATTTCATGACATTACCCATACAAGGTGTTTGGATAATTGAGCAAGAAACATTTAGCATTGTGCTTCAAATGTTCTTATTGAAAATCAGAGTACCACAGACATGCTTCGAGATAGCATTGACATGGTCTTCAAGCAAAGGTCAGACTTTGGATACACAAAGGATCCATTAGGATAAACTTATTAAACAAGGCATCCAATTTCCTCATGGAAAAATGGTTAACCTTGTTAAAAAGGAAACTATAATACTAGGTCCTCCGGTCAGGTGTGCTAGGATGACATCACCTTACCGGGTCATATAAAGACCAATGATATAACTCTTGGACATATGTTCCAACCATCATATCTAACCGAGATTCAGATCTGATTGGGGTCAGGATACCTCAGACTCAGGAGGCTTGAGAAGAAAGAGGCGCGACACATATTGACGAGAAGACATCGTAAGATTCTTGGGAAATGTACCATGGAAGCAAGTTCCAAAACAAGAGTTCATCATTAAATCAAGGAGAGGGTTAGGAGGTGGCTGGTGGACTTAGCGACAATTCATTGAGATTCCCAAAAGATGGATTTCCACACTTATGTGAACAAGGAGATAACATTTGTCCGATCAAATGATATAATGATGTATGCTCGAGGAAAACATACACAATTTAACAATGATAGAAGGGGGCACCCGGAAATCTGGACTAGGTAGCACGATCAATGTTTGAATGATGATTCAATAAGCAATAGACTTAGAGTGAAACTATCGACCATTAACTTCAAAGCAATAGGGTTGCTAGAAGTACAGAATCCAAGCAGCACAGTTCACGTGTTGGTATCCCGGTTAAAATCAACACGGGGACCCAGGAATGAGCGGGCATGGCAAGAAGTATTACTATACCAAGAATTCTTAAGAGGTGGTGAAATTCTCACAACATTCTTCACATAAAAGATGGTAATACTCAAAGGTAGAACACAACATAAGCTGGATAGCAAGGAGCTCAAAGTACAACACAAAACATGAGCAAGTTTGTGTTGGAGGGAAGGCAATAATGTTGTCGATGATAACACAAATCATAGAGGGTAAGGAAGGTATTTGTCATCATGAGTTTGATTGATATCCTAGAAGAGCTCAGAACGTTCATGATGATCACGATACATTTGTCGAGAAGTTTCATGAAGATGTAATCGATCAGCGATGACATCAAGTCAAAGGAATGATGAAGCAAAAGGTTATTGGAACCATGGGTACGACACAAACTTGAAATCAAGCTTGATGTTTAAGGTGAAATGATATGATGAGGAAAATGGACGTAAGCATAGCTCATCGTCAAAATTTGTGCTTCGGGAAGGACCAGGTAGCATAGTTAAAATTTAGCACGCTAATGATATAGCCGATCAGGCTAGGATTGACTTAAATGATTATTAACTCGTAAGCAACAAAAATTACTTAGAGTTATGGAATCAGAGTGCGGAATCGATTCACTTATCGATGTTCTCGGTTGACGACAACCCAGAACCCGTGGAGTCACTATGACGGGGAAGGGTACTGCTTCATCAGAAATTCATAGAATGAAGTGCAATGGGTTGATATCCTCGAGATACTAGGGGGTAATACTCGAAGGTAGAATAAAACAGAGGTTGGATTGGGTATTGCTCTGCAGAAGTCAAGTGCTTAAACTTGCACGAGAAATGATATCTAAAGGAGAACATGGTCGAAACCACGATTGCCAAAGGATCAATTCACTGATACAAGAAGATATTATATCAAGGAAATAGTTATTATTACAAGAAGCTTCCATGATAGGATCTACATCGTGTCCATGGGCATGAACACAAAGTTCAAGGTCGACTCCCACTTCTCTAATGCATAACCTTTCACTCACTTCTCGCCTTCGACGAAGTTGTAGTGTTGAAAGGCATAACATCAGTAGATTATGACCCGTAGTAGTTTCCGGGTTCACAAGATTAGACAAGGCATAGGTTCAACCCATCAGGGCCTCTTAGGAACATATACCATAAACTTCAGAAGTAGATAACACAAGCTCGAAAGCAGAGCATGTTCGACAAGGCAGAGGATACAATTTACCAAAGGCAATATGTACCCGAGAAAAGACTCGCAAAGTTATTTGATACGGAGGACGTTGTCGGATGAAATCCATAAAGGATCTGGTGGTCCACAAGGGATCTGATGTGAGCATCGGTACTCAACCAGAAGAAGAAAGAATGCAAGGGGATCGAATTATAGAAACAACTGACTAACTGAAAGTTCAATTACACAAGATTTATGAATTCCCAGTCAAGGGATCAGAAGCAACACTCTGATTAGGGATGGATAAGTTGAAGAGTCTTAGGGGTACATTCGACGACAGTTGGATTGCTTGAGAACCAACTCACGTTTAAAATGATGTCCGAGCCGGAAGGAAATTTCCAGGGAATAACTGATGATTGTGTGCATTCACACACATGTTGAATCAACCGAATCAAAAGGTCAATCACAAGAATTTTAATGGTTATTGCTAGACAAATGGAATTGTCCAGACTGGAAGAAGACAAGTATTTACGGAGCAATAGTTGGCAAAGGAGTACCGGAAGATCGGGTAGTATTTCAATGCATCTAGTGAATCCTATGAATAACTAGTAATGAACGGTTCCTCGATAAGTGTAATAAAAATCGTGGGGATATTTTTGCGGCAAGGAACCGCAAGGCAGTGGCACAAGGGATTCTTGGAACAACGAGGAGTATTACAGGGTATCTTGTAATAATAAGAGCAACTGGGGATGAAGCTATGAATGAGAAGTTACCCATAGAGGTTTATCGATGGATGGGAATTGCAAAAGCAATGGCGCAAGTCTCGAGAGAACATCATAGAGTATCTTCAGAATCTTCTGGTGCAGCAGGCGGTCATTGGTAACACGGGGCTCTCCGGATGGAAGTGATCACGAGATCCTAATGTTAGAGTTAGCAAAATTCATTTAACCCAAATAGAAGAGAGATCAGAGTCCCAGAGTATAGACGAGGAGTAAAAGATCCTAATACCACCCAATGGCGACGTGGGCCCGTAAGCCGCACAGCCATGTTAGTAAAAGTTTTTCAATGACTAGACTCGACTTCGGCCAAGGAGTTGGAAAGGGGGATTCCTACAGGCAGTCGGCTCAGATACCAACTTGTGACGCCCCCGATTCAACCGTACACTAATCATGCACGCAAACGTGTACGATCAAGATCAGGGACTCACGGGAAGATATCACAACACAACTCTAAAACATAATTAAGTCATACAAGCATCATAATACAAGCCAGGGGCCTCGAGGGCTCGAATACAAGTGCTCGATCATAGACGAGTCAACGGAAGCAACAATATCTGAGTACAGACATAAGTTAAACAAGTTTTCCTTAAGAAGGCTAGCACAAACTGGGATACAGAACGAAAGAGGCACAGGCCTCCTGCCTGGGATCCTCCTAAACTACTCCTGGTCGTCGTCAGCGGCCTGCACGTAGAAGTAGGCACCTCTAGTGTAGTAAGAGTCGTCATCGACGGTGGCGTCTGGCTCCTGGGCTCCGGCATCTAGTTGCGACAACCAGGTAGAAAGGAAAAGGGGAAAAGAGGGAGAAAAGCAACCGTGAGTACTCATCCAAAGTACTCGCAAGCAAGGAGCTACACTACATATGCATGAGTATATGTGTAAAGAGGCAATATCGATGGACTGAACTGCAGAATGCCAGAATAAGAGGGGGATAGCTAATCCTATCGAAGACTACGCTTCTGGCAGCCTCCGTCTTGCAGCATGTAGAAGAGAGTAGATTGAAGTCCTCCAAGTAGCATCGTGTAGCATAATCCTACCCGGCGATCCTCCCCTCGTCGCCCTGTGGAAAAGCGATCACCGGGTTGTCTGTAGAACTTGTCTGGGTGTGTTTTATTAAGTATCCGGTTCTAGTTGTCATAAGGTCAAGGTACAACTCCGGGTCGTCCTTTTACCGAGGGACACGGCTATTCGAATAGATAAACTTCCCTGCAGGGGTGCACCACATAACCCAACACACTTGATCCCATTTAGCCGGACACACTTTCCTGGGTCATGCCCGGCCTCGGAAGATCAACACGTCGCAGCCCCACCTAGGCACAACAGAGAGGTCAGCACGCCGGTCTAAATCCTATGCGCGTAGGGGTCTGGGCCCATCGCCCATTGCACACCTGCACGTTGCGTACGCGGCCGGAAGCAGACCTAGCAACCTTCATTACAAAGGAAGTTGCGTTAACGCAGTCCAACCCGTCGCGTGCCGCTCAGTCGCTGACGTCACGAAGGCTTTGGCTGATACCACGACGTCGAGTGCCCATATCTTTCCCGCGTACTTGGTTAGTGTGTATAGGTCAGTGGCCAGACTCAGATCAAATACCAAGATCTCGTTAAGCGTGTTATTGTGAAGTAACCGCGGACGCCGACCAGGGCCAGGCCCACCTCTCGCCTAGGTGGTCTCAACCTGCCCTGTCGCCCCGACACAAAGGAGTAGTCGGGGCCGTCAGGAACCCAGGCCCACCTCTACCGGGATGGATCCACCTGTCCTTTCAGCCCCCACACCGGAATCACTTGCGGGTACTCAACGAGCTAACCCGACTTTAGTCACCATCTGTATAGTATGTATATATGTATAGTATATACCCGTGATCACCTCCCAATTGATCACGGCCCGATAGTATAGCAAGGCAGACTGACAAGAATGTAGGGGCAATGATGATAAACTAGCATCCTATACTAAGCATTTAGGATTGCGGGTAAGGTATCAACGGCTGTAGTAACAATGACAGGCTATGCAATAGAATAGGATCAATCGAAACAGTAACATGCTACACTACTCTAATGCAAGCAGTAGAGGTAGAATAGGTGATATCTGGTGATCAAAGGGGGGGCTTGCCTGGTTGCTCTGGCAAGGAGGGGTCGTCAACACCGTAGTCGAACTGGGTGTCGTCGGCAGCCTCAAGGTCTTCCGGAAAGAAGTAACGGAGGGGGAACACAATAAATGATAGAGCAATCAAAGCATCACAAAGCGTAACATGGCAATACGCGGTGCTAGGTGTGCCCTAACGCGGTAGTAGGTGATACCGGCGAAAGGGGAAAACATCCAGGAAAGTATCCTCGGTGTTTCGCGTTTTCGGATAGATGAACCGGAAGTGAAATGTTGCAGGTTCACTATGCTAGGGATGTGTGGCGAACGAACGGGCTGCGCATCTGGATTCGTCTCGTCGTTCTGAGGAACTTTCATGTAGAAAGTATTTTCATCTGAGCTACGGTTTATTTTATATGATTTTCTAAAGTTCTAAATCATTTTTAGAATTTATTTAAATAATTTAATTCAACATTATCCAGAATAGTGTTTGCTGACATCAACATGACGTATGTGTGATGTCAGCAGTCAACAGTGCGGTTGACTAGGTCAATCTGACGTGAGGGTCCCGCATGTCATACTGTTTAGTTAATTAACAATAGTTAATTAGGTTAATTAGCTAATTAGGCTAACTAAACATAATTAATTAAGCTAATTAATTGATTAATTACTATTTAATTGTATTTAGTTAATTAATTTTTTTTAAACGTTCCAGGGGCGTGGGGCCTACTTGTCATAGGCTGTTTACCTAAACAAGTAATTAGAGTTAATTACAGGGTTAATTAGATTAATTAATAGGATCAATTAAGTTAATTAATTATCATAATTAATTAATTAATTATCATAAATAATTCATTTTAGTTTTCTTTTGTTTCCTCGGAAAAATACAGGGGCGTGGGCCCCTGTGGTTAGTGGCACAAGGCCAAGCACACACGGGTGCACGCGCACGCGCGGAGGCGAGCCGGCGGCCAGCGGCTACGGCGCTTGGTCGGCGAACAGCAGCAGCAGCGGCGAGCTCGCCTGGGAGCAGTCAGTGGCGCGGTTTGTGGTCGGGGTAGGGAGGGCGCGTGACCAAGGGGCTCACGGGCGCGACGATGGCGACGTGAGCTCGCCGGAGCTCGCGGGGCAGCGGACGGCGGGTACGGCGGAGGCGCGGGCGAGAGGAGCTCGGCGCGGGCGTGGCCTAGGTGGTGTTCAGCGTGAGTGGGGCTGGGGTGAGCTTGGCGACGACGACGACAAGCGGGGGAAAGGGGGGATGAACGGGTCCTCACCAGCGTTGGTGAGCAGGAAGGCGTCGAGACGCGTGGAGGCCGTTCAGGGAGGAGGACGGGGACGACGGCGTCGAAGACGAGGCAGGTCGTCGAGGGAGGAAGGCGGGGTCGGTCCAGCGATGGGGTAGGGGAGGCGACGGGAGGCGCGGGGCATCGGCTGCCCAGACCGGATCCACGCGGCGCGAAGGCTTCGAGGAGGCGGACGCCAGCGCCGGCGGGGTC